>NC_056749.1:377193559-377206059 GCF_019279795.1 Protopterus annectens
AAAAAAAAGGGGCCTCAACATGTTTCACCAGGGCATTGGTCTCTCTCTTTTTTTTTTTATTTAAAATGTCCCTGTAATGTTCTTGTATACATTCTTTCAACATGCGGTTGGTTTTACCAATATAATAAGCCTGGCAGACTACGCAAAATGCAAAATAAACAACATTCTTGGTTCTGCAGTCTGCATAATGTTTCGCATATATTTCAAAGCCTAACTTAGGGTGAATGAATATAGAGCAAGAATATATATATATATATATTTACAGGCCGAGCAGTTTCTACATGCATAAGTACCTTTTCTCTAGGACAAATCACAATTCTTGATTGCATTGCTGTTATAACATAGCTGACGCTTCAGGGATTGTTTTTATTTTTAAAGACAAAGTGTGGTCTATTGTCTATTAAACCTTCAAGATCTTTAGCTGTGCTTAAAATATTCCAATTTCTGTTAAATATAATCACAGAAATCACCAATATCACTACTATACGTTATGGGAAATCTAAATCTATTGACATTATTCTCTGAGGTGTCTGATGTTACCACCTTCTCGAAGAAAAAAGCTTTCCCTCTGGTATCCCTAATTTCAGCCAGCTCAAATAACTGTTTGTCAAAAATCTTACTGGAATAGCCTCTCTCTAAAAATTCAATTTTAAGATTTACCAGGCAGGGCCAGTTCAATTGATGCATCTTCATTATGCAATCTCATAAGTCTCAGTATTTGCGCTCTCACTATATTGTTTTTTTTACAAATTGTGGGTGCATGCTGTTATTATGCAGTAATGCATTCCTTCTAGTAGATTTTCTAAACATACTAGTATGAATTCCTAGCAAGTCAGACTTTTTTATTTTCACATCAAGGAAGTCCAGCTTATATTCAGAAACTTTACTAGTGAATTTTTAAAAAAGTGGTGGTATTACCAAGATATTCTATAAATGAATCAAGATCTTCTTTGGTCCCTTTCCATAGAAGAAACATATAAACAAAACAGGTATACCAGATTATTTCATCTAAACAGGATTCCAAAGACAAAATGCATTATGCTTCCATTCTACTAAAGCTAGATTGGCGTAGCTATTGGCACAGGGTGCGCCCATAGCCAAGCCAATCTTCATAGGTTCATAGGTTCATACTAGGCTATCTGCCCGAGGGCATTTATAAGCCTAGCCCATTGTTTTGTGGCTTACGCCACCCCTTTAGTATGGGGAACTATACCCATTATTTTGCTGTGCCTCTGTCGAGCAGTGACACTGAGGTAATTCCTGGGGTATATCTGCGATCTCCCATCCATTGGTCAAGATTTCTCTTGAACAAGGCCAGCGAGGTGCTCTGCCTCACATGTACCGGGATTTTGTTCCACAGCATAGGAGGTCTTTGGCTGATGAATCTATCCCTCCAGCACGCCCTATTAATAGCTGTGTCGAGGTTTAAGTCTCCGCCCTTGTGGCTCTGATGGATCTAGATTTTTGAGGTGAAGCATATTCATCAAATCTGGGTTTGACATGGCCTTGTATGTTAGGCAAAGGTCACCTCTGAGCAAGCATAACTGAATAGAGCTGGAGTTCTTTCAGTCGGGCAGCATAGGACAGATTTTTGAGACCCTTTATCCTTTTGGTGAGGAACTTGTGGCCTCTCCAGCTGCTGCAAGTGTCGGGTCAGATACATTCCGAATGGGGCATTGTACTCAATCATTGGTCTGATGAGTGATGAGTAAAGGGAGACTATGACCTCCCTTGATCTAGATGAGAATCCTTCATGATAAGGTGGGCAATGTAGAAGGACTTCCTAACTACTTTAGCTACATGGGTGTCGAATGACAGACTACTATCAACCTGGGTCCCCAGGTCCCTGATAACTTCTTCTGTGCTCAGTGGATTGCCACCTATTTGGTAGCTAGGGGTAACCTTGTTTTTCCCGAAGGGTATGACTATGCATTTTTTGGCATTTAACTTTAGGCGTGGCTCTGGCACCAGTTATCCGTTTCTGTGAGACCCTTCTGAAGGATATCTGTGTCAGATGTGTTTCTACTATGGCCAGTTTGCAGTCATCTGCAAACTTTGTCAGCCATAACCCTCCTGTGTTTGCTTGTACTTCGGAAAAGTAGATGCCAAACAAGAGTGGGCCCAGGACTGAGCCCTGTGGGACACCACTTGTGACAGGCTTTGAGTCTGACATGGCGCCAGCAACTCTGACCCTGTGGGTTCTGTCACTCAGCCAGTTTGCAACCCATCTTGTGATGTATGGGTTAACATTTAAGCTGATGAGTTTTTCAATGATACCCGAGTGGGGTATTGTATCGAAGGCCTTAGCCAGATCGAGGTAGGCTGTATGGACTGCCTTTCCTCATCAATGGCTTTGGTGACTGTTTGAAAAAGTCAACCAAGTTTAAAAGGCATGATCTGCCTTTGACAAAGCCAAACTGGGTTGGATCCAAAGTCTGCAAATTCCCTATGTCTTTATTTATGAGGTCCATTATGATCCTCTCCATGGCTTTGCAGATGAGGCTTGTCAAGCTAATGGGGCGGTAATTTCCAGGGTCTGTGGAGGCACCGCCTTTGTGAAGTGGGACCACAGTTGCAGTGCGCCACTCCTGGAGTGCATCCAGAGGTAAGACTTTGATTAAACAGCTGTCCTAGCTGTGGGTTCAATTCCTCATTGAGTTCATGGAGCACACAGCCGGGACACCATCGGGTCCCATGGATGCTGTGTTTTTGCTTTGGAGAGAGCAGTTCTCACTTGGGCTGGAGATGTTTGGGGGCTGCACTCATTAGGTATAGATATCGCTCCTTTTGGGAGAAGTTTGCACTGAACCTGTCAGCCAGTATGTTGGCAATGTCTGTAGGATCAGTAATCTTCACATCATTTTGAACTAGTTCTGAGCATATCTGGGAGTTTCCTCCTAGGTTTCTAACATAGCTAAAGAAGGCCTTATGATTGTCTTTTGAGTCTTTAGCTATTTTTCTCTCAAATTTGCTTTGGATGATTTTATGAGAGCTCTTAGTTTTTACTTATTAGTGATCAAGGGTGTCTTACCTTTTAAGGATTTTGCTCTATCTTGTAGTAGCTTCCTCCTTTTGTTGTAGAGTTTGTTTATGGCTGGGGTCCACCAGACTGGACGCTTGCCTTTGGTACAAAGAGTCTTTGTTTTGCTTGGGATTGCCTTATCCATGCAGTCCTGCAGGTGCTGGTAGAAGGCGTTTGTAAGTGATTCAGCGGCTTGAGTATTGTTTTCCGCCGCTCGGGGCCTGAAAGGAGACCACACTTGTCTTTAGAAGTGTGAAGGCGGGTTTTAAGAATTTCTTCACTGTGGTCTTTTTTATTTCAGTTGGGGGTGAGAGGAGGACCTCCAGCTAGTTTAGTTTGTGAGCTGATCTCACCAGTGAGGGGTATACTTCGGTGTTGAACATTGTGCTCCCATGTTCGTGATGATGAGATCAAGTATGTTATCTCCTCTTGTGGGGATGGTGACTAGTTGTTCCATGGCATTTGAGTTTATGAATTCCAGGAACTTTTGGGCTAGGGTGTTTGGGCTTGAGTAGTGTTCCCAGTCTATATTAGGGTAATTGAAGTCACCTAGTATGATGGTGTTTGGTGATACATTTATCCTCTAGTGTTTTCAGGAAGGCCATGTGAGTTTCCTGAGTTTGTGAGGGTGGCCTGTAACATGCTACAATTTGCAGAGCAGTCTTGCCTATGGTTAATTGCACCTGGATGGTCTCCGATGCATCGTGCGTTGCCACCAGTCTTGAGGTGTGGGTGTCCTTGATGAATATGGATACCCCCTCCTTTCTTGGTATTGTCCGGATTTTGGGGCCGGGCATGATATGAGGTAAAACCTGATAGCTGGGGTGCTCTCAGGAGCCTTGAACCAGGTTTCTGTCACAGCACAGACATCGATGTTCTCCATACTGAGAAGGGCCTCAGTGCGTGCATTTTGAGATTTAGACTTCTGGCATTGAGCAGCATTACCCTTAGTTTTTCCTTTTTGTGTTCTAGGGTGGTAGGTTTAGAATTTGAGCCTTGCCTAAAAAGGCACTATGGGGTGGCAAGAGCCTTTGCCAATATCCGGAATCCCAGGGTGACAGGTGCAAGCCGTCCCTTGCGGCAGCGTGGCTTGTCCAGCATGTCATCCCAGGCAGACAGATACTGGATCCCCTTTGAATGACACCAGTGTTTAAGCCAATTGTTAAAGCTGATCATCTTATCTCTGTATTGTGGCATCATTCTTGGTGAAGGTAGGATACTGCTCAAGGTCAGGGTCATACCTGCCTGGGCTACATAATTAGAGAGCTCCTCAATGTCTCTTTTCATGTAGTCCAAGGAGGTACGTCTCAGGTCATTTACACCAGCGTGGACAATGACTGAGTCATATTTGTACCTGCTGTTGAGAGACCTGAGTGCTTGCGTTATGTGGCGGATTCTAGCGCCCGACAGGCAGCTTACTGTGACCTTCTCCTTACTCAGTCTGGTGAGCGGGACATCAGTGTGTCTGACTATGGAGTCACCAATGACTAGTGTGTCTGGCATTGTGTTTGGCCTTAAGGGCTGTGACTGTTTGACACTCTGACTGTGAGGTCTATGTGTTGCGGGTGTTGTGTTCTGAGGTGGTGGTTGTTTGGGTGTCTGCTTTGGTGGCCTCTGCTGTTTTGGTAGATTTTTGATCAGAGCCTCCAGTATGTCTTTGTGTGTTTATGTGTATGATTTGAGGTTGTAATGGTACTATGTGAGACTGGGTCTATAGTGTGTGTGGTAACCTTCTCCTCCTGACTGGTCTTGCCAGTCCTATGTTGAGAGAGCTCAGTCTCCAGTTTGGCCGTATAGTTGCATCTCTCGCATGTATTTGTGTTTTGTGGGAGGAGGAAAGGGTTGTCTGTGTACATGAGGCAATTGAAACATTGCCTCAATATTCCCAGGTTCACCAGCTGAGCAGGAGAGGACACTAGCAACTGATCCCTCGACATGCTAGAAGGGTAGACGAAAAACTTTAAAAAGATTCCGGGGACGTGGGTGACCGAGAAATGGGGGTTGCCTTTTGGGGTACTATCTATGACAAGAGTGCCGTATCAAGGTAATAAGTACTGTAGGAGCAAGTGCTAGGTTTAATAGATAGAGAATAGTCTACTTGGAGTCAAGTAGAGTTGATCTTTTAGTTATAGGATACGCTGATTGCATCAGTAGTATAGTTCGGGCAAGGTAGTTATAAGGGAAACTTTGAAGAGTGGACTTTAGGTAGCCGAATAGTTTAAACCTGCTTAACCGGCACTGCCCTAGTGTGCAACAGTGGCAGCCGCTCTAAATCGCTTAACGAGCGCTTAGCTGCTTTTATACCAGGGGGCTGGAAAAAGCTAGAAACTGGCCCAAAACGACCAATAAACTACTAGTTACTGGCTGAAACTTCACAAAACTGGACAAAAGGCAGCTCAATGCTTCCCACTCCCACTGGTAAGCAAGGTAGCTTCCCTTCCCCCAAATAAGGCAAGGAAACAGTACACAGGAACTACAACCAAAGCCCAGGAATCAGCAACTCTGAAACTGGACTAAACTAGTAAAGCAGGAAAAACAAGAGATATTTTTTTCTTTTTTTTTTTTTTCACAAAACAGGCAGAAACAGGTACAGCAAACACTTATAAATGCTATGAATCAGCTACTACAGCTTACACAGAAGAATTTGCTACAAATACAGTCAAATAGTAACAAACAAGGATTCCAAGTGCAATATTAAGTTAAATGCAGTAAAAACAGCTTCAATGTAACAGAAAGGCAGGCGAAATACAGTTGCTAGGTATTCAGATGTGGAAAGCAACAAAAAATATACTTAGTATCAAGAAAAGTCGCTTATTCAGCTCTCTGCAGCCTGGATTACTCTGCTGGCCCACGTGGAGTCTGTGCTGAGTAGGTACAAGCTGAAAGTTTTATACCAGGGGGCTGGAAAAAGCTAGAAACTGGCCCAAAACGACCAATAAAAATATTAATCTCCGAATATAAATACGTGGTTTTCTAAAATAATTTCTAGCAGAGAACATATCAAGTTTATCTTATCAACTGTACAAGTCTTCTTCATAGTTAATACATTTCTAATATTCTCTATCCCCCAATCATTGGGAATAACAGTAAACAGGGACACTATGTCCAATGTAACAAAAAAATACTGTTCATCTACACCTTTCATTTTATCATACGTCTCTAAAAACATCTTTGTATCCCTCAGAACACTGCTGTATTCATTGATTATAGAATTCAGACATTTCTCCACATTAAAGGACAAAGGTTCAGTAGCCCAAGCTTTGCTAGAGACAATGGGTCTCATTGGGGGTATCCTAAGATTCTCATGGATTTTTGGCAGCCTGTAAATACTAGGATAAGTAGGAGTTTCAACTGTAAAGTATTTAAATAAATCTTCTGTAATCGTTCCATTAATTAACAAATCGAAAAGCATAATAGCTATTCTATCTGTAATTCCCTTCACTTGTATACGGGTAATTCTCTGATAGGTCTGTTCATCATCTAATAATAAACGCATTTGTGCAATATATAAATCTTTGTCTAGTACGACCACCCCAACCCCTTTATCAGTGGGTCTTATTTCTATTGAATGCAAAAGTTTCAGCTCATTTAGAGCAATGTCCTCTCCTCTGCTCAAATTGAAGTATTTATGTGTTGTTCCATTATTATACCTCTGCCTGATTTCCTGTTCACAAACAGATACAAATGTTTCAACAATAGGATGTTTGGGAACAAAAGTGCTAGGTTTTGCAAAAACATTATATTCAGTATTACTTGTTTTAAAAATCGTCTTAAGCATTAGGAGTTCTAGCAAACAGACTAGTCTAAGTTCTTGTAGTATGTCTGCTATGTCAGTTCGTTGCACAGGGATAAAGGATAAACCTTTCCCTAAAACGGATAGTTGTGCTTCTGTGAGTGTTAAGTTAGAGACATTTAAGACCAAATCTTGGTAGTTCTCCTGGTTTGTCTCAGCTGACCCTCTGGCTGTTGTTGTTTGCCGATAAATCTGCCCCTCAGATTCAGACTCCTGGACCATTCTTTGATAGGTAGCAGGTCTTGCAGTTGGAAATGCATTTTCGGACCACTCATTTCTACTGAAAAAGAATGCCTTGCTGTCACATTTTCTGTTTCAATAGTATTTACAGTACTAACCACATTATCTTTAGTTAAAGTCTGTGCAGTTTCAGTGGTTGTGCGTGCCTTTTCAGTTATAGATGTTAATTCCTCGTTGTTTACACGCACTAACACTTCTTGTTCTGCTTTGATCTGTTTAATAGGTCGTTGAGTATTGGAGTTTTTAGTTCCATACACGCTATTGGTTATGAGGGTTCTAGGGCAAGAAAAGACCCTCCCCGTCTGAAAGTCATTCAGATCTCTTTGTAATTTCTTAAGTTTACCACTCTGTAAACGCTTGTCATAACTGGACATTTGCTCATGTATTACATCACTTTTATCCAGTATGACATCTGAAGGAAATGTACTTTGTAAATTTACATAACAGTCCTCGAGTTCTTTCATCTACTCATGATCTTGTGGGAGAAAATGATCCAATAGCAGACGCATATAATCATAACTTAACTGAAGGTTCATCTGCTGCCATTTTTTAAAAGCTCGGGGTATAAATCCCCATACGAGGGCATAGTTAGAACTCGTAAACCTCTGGGCACAATTTTGTATCATAGAGATGCCTCGAGGTGAGACCTCTGCCACTGCAGACGTTTAAATTTGTACAGTTTGTTCTCATATTCGCTTGGCGTTTCCTTAAAAGTGTGTATGCGCATTTTCAGTTACATTAGTATAGTTCATCTCAGGAAAAATAGGTTGGCTCACCAGAGGGTTGTTTTCTATACAAAGGATACGATGTAATCGTTGCATTGATGAACGTGCTCCATTGTTACCAAATGTAAAATCAGTAGTCACTGCATCGAATCCTTCAGTCATGTCCAGAGCTGATAAAAGAAGTGAAGTATAAACTGGAAAAAAAACAATACCAATGCTCTGGTAAAGGATAGGCTCATAAAATGCAAATAATCCCAAGAAAAACAAATGAATGAACCACTCCACCACGTCTGTAATTCTGTAGAAATCACTTTTATTCTTCAACAAACAGTAAGTGCTTTCACGGTCTCTCGAACCGCTTCATCAGACTGAATAAAACAACAAATAGACTCCTATTTAAATATAAAAGCATGTATAGCAATGAATCAAGTAATCAATAAACCAATAATACAATAAATATATAATTAAGAACTTTCTTTAAAAACTGTACCACATAGGTACAAAAAATTATATAATACTGCATCACAATGTAATCAATGTTTAAGAGCTCTATTCTTTAAAAATGGCTTCAAGGAAACTGCTTCATTAATTCCTGGAGAATTATATGCATTTAATTTTAAAATCCATCTCTGTTCAGCGGTTTCTGTTCTGTTAGTCACATCACCACCTCTCATTCCTTCCTTCAAAATTTCTATCCCTAAAAATTTAAAGGAATGCGTGTTGCCAGCTACCTCAACATGTTGCGCCAGGGCATTTTTTTTTTATTTAAAATGTCCCTGTAATATTCTTGTATACGTTCTTTCAACATGCGGTTGGTTTTTCCAATATAATAAGCCTGGCCGAAAGATCTTGAAGTTTTAATAGACAATAGACCACACTTTGTCTTTAAAAATAAAAAATCCCTGAAGTGTCAGCTATGTTATAACAGCAATGCAATGAAGAATTGTGATTTGTCCCAGAGAAAAGGTACTTACGCATGTAGAAACTGCTCGGCCTGTAAATATATATATTCTTGCTCTACATTCAGTCACCCTAAGTTAGGCTTTGAAACATATGCCAAACATTATGCAGACTGCATAACCAAGAACATTGTTTATTTTGCATTCTGCATAGTCTGCCAGGCCTATTATACTGATTTGTTTATGGTCAGATCTGACCAGCGAGGGGTTGACCTCTGGTGTGGAACATTGATCGCCCATGTTGGTGATGACCAGGTCCAATATGTTGTCACCTCTGGTGGGAGTGTTGACCAGTTGAACCAGGGCGTTTTGAGTTTATAAATTCTAGGAAATGTTGGGAAAGGGAGTTAATACTTGAGTAGTTCTCCCAGTTAATATTTGCGTAACTGAAATTGCCCAATATTTGGGTGTTTGGTAGGACCTTTATGTTTCCCAGTGTTTCCAGAAATGTGGAATGCGGGTCCTGGGACATGGTGGGTGATCTGTAGCAAGCTACAATTTTAATTGCAGTTTTGCCCGTTGTTAGTTGCACGTGGATGATCTCTGAACCATCGTGCTGTGCCACTTAACCTGGAGGTGTGGGTATCCTTGATGAATATGGATACGCCCCCACCTTTTGCATTTCAGTTTGGGTTCTGTGGCCAAAATGTATGGTATGGGTTGTAGCCTGCTAGTGCTGGGGTGCTCTCTGGAGCCTTAAACCAGGTTTCTGTTACTGCACATATATCGATTTTCTCCATACTGAGGAGAGCCTCGAGTGCGTGCATTCGGAGGTTTAGACATCTGGCATTGAGAAGCATTACCCTCAGTTTTTTGTTACTTGTGCTATTCATGGTGGGTTTGTCTTTTGAACTTTGCCTAATAAAGGCACTATGGGGGTGGCAAGAGCCTTGGCCAGTATTCGAAAGCCTAAAGGTGACAGGTGTAAGCCGTCTCTAGTAAAGCAGATTGGCTTGTCGAGCATGTCATCCCAGGTGGACAGACACTGGATCCCCTTTGAATGAGACCAGAAACTTAGCCAATTGTTGAAATTGAGAATTTTTTTCTTTATACTGTGGTATTCTTGGTGAGGGCAGGATGCTACTCAGGGTCAGGGTCATACCAGCCTGGGCTACGTGATCAGAGAGCTCTTCCAGGTCTCTTTTCATGTAGTCCAGGGAAGTACAGCTCAGGTCATTCACACCAACATGGACAATGACAGAGTCATATTTGTACTTGTGTTATGTGGCAGATCCTGGCACCCGACAGGCAGCTAACAGTAACCTTCTCCTTACTCAGCCTTGTCAGTGGGACGTCAGTGTGCCTGACTATAGAGTCACTTATTACTAGTATGCTGGGTATGTTATTTTGCCTTAAGGGCTGTGATTGCATGGCACACTGGTTTTGTGAAGTATGTGTTTCATGGTTTGTGTTGGGGGGAGGTAGAGGTTGCTTGGATGTTTGCTTTGGAGGTCTCCGTTGGTTTTGCAGATTTTTATTTAGAGCCTCCGAGTATGTTTTCATGTATTTGTGTGTGTTTTTCCAGTGCTGCTTTAATGGGTTTATGTGAGACTGGTGGTGTGATGCAAGTATTTCCCTTCTCTTGACGGTCTGATCCAGTCTTGGGTTGAGAGAGCTTAACCTCCAGTTTGGCTGTATAATTGCATCTCTTGCATGTATTAGTGTTTGGTGGTAGGAGGAGGGGTTTGTCTGTGTACATGAAGCAGTTGTAACATTGCCTCAAAATGCCCAGATTCACCAGATGGACTGGACAGTACACCTGAAACTGCCCTTTGGACATGCCTGGATAGATACAGTGAACTGTTTTACTGGATGGCTGGTAAGGTCGAATAGAGAGCCTTGTCCTTCTGTACAACACAGGAGGGTCTAGTGCTAGGGATTATAAGTGCTTGCTATAAGTTTTGAGCAAGTGCCGGGCTGAGAAATGAATGGCTTGAGTGCTTAAGTTGAAAGTTTGTCTAGTTCCAAGGGAAAAATTGAACAGGAGACTTTGTGGAGTCGGGAATAGTTTTACCCTAGCTAACCGGCACTGCCCGGCACGCAAAACCAGGGAAATACATTATTTATTGGAGGGAAATGAAAGCTCAAAGCTCCCCTCTCTCATAGGTGAACAGAGAACTTCCTTCTATCCAAGTAAGGTATGGGCAAACACAGAGATTTATAACACAGTCCTGAATTCAGCAATAACCTGAAAACTGGACTATACTAGCTTAGAAAGGCAGGAAACAAATATATATATATTTTTTCTTCTTTTTTTTTAGAAAATAAAGCAAATGCACAAAAACACTTTAAATGCACAGAAAAGGATACTTATTGTTATATATCACAGATCAGAGTTGTAGTCAATGCCCCTAGTAATAAAGTAAGAAGAACCACAAATACAGTAAAAGCCGATGAATCAAGTGCAATATATATATATATATATATATATATATATATATATATATATATATATATATATATATATAAAAACAATAGAAAACAATCAAACTAATTTAAACAAGTTACCCAATTAACCAGAAAAAAAAGCTCAAAACTGAGACCTGTTCCAGCAGTCTTTAATCAGACAAGTTCTAACTGCACACCACTGCTTACTAGGGTGCAGATGAACCTTGGATCAATGCTCAAGTTATACAAACAAAGCTAGATTCAGCAGGCCTAAATCTGGTCTATGCTACAGCAAAAAGCCGCTCCAATTTCAGAAAGAAACAGTTCAAATAAGCCTGTGACCAGAAATTCCCAGCTCAGAAGGGCAGAATCCAGCCTCTCCTCCCACAAGAGTGCAGACCACAAACCTTCTTAATGTAGAATAACTGGCCTGAAGCCCAAGTGCTTATGCCAGAACTAATACACTTTTAGAATAGCAGACACTGAGCCTTCAATCAGCAATTCCCAGCTTAGAAGGATGTAAGCTACCTGTCTTGCCGCAACAGTGCAGACCACAAACCTACTTAATGTAAAACAGCCTGTATGAAGACCAAGTGCTTAAACCAAAAGACTTAGAATAACAGTTACAATTTAATCATGCTACTACCAACCAGTAATAAATGCAGAAGAATAAATAAAATTGAGTACTTTTAAGAAAAGCAAACTAAAGTAGGAGGAAAGACAAATACAGTAAAAGCAAATGAATAAAGTGCATTTTTTAAGTGCAAGGAGAGAGGAAAGAAGAACCTAAATGGGCTGGCCTTCTCAAATCTTCTCTCTGTATTAAGTAGAGTGAACACTAGACTCAGAATATGATCTCACTGTACTTGGTTAAGTGAGCAAATGAGATGGACCCAGAAGGAGTGTTCTAACACAGACTTACAAGAGGGGAGGGCAATTCCAGAGCCACCAACACAGGAACATGGAGGGAGGGTGGGGAACTAACTGCAGACAGACACACAGCACACTGTTCAGAAACACACAATTAGGAAACAGAAAAAAATTAAATACAGTACTTTTAAAACTGCAAGTTTGCACTTAACAGAACACTAAAATACACTACTGCAAGTTTCAATTAGGTTCAGCTTCTAATGCAGATGTTTGTAGCCAAGCAAGTCTCTCAGGAGTAGAGCATAAAAATCAAAAAATATAAAATGAAAAAATTACTCCAGGTCTCTCAGTTATTTGGACCCCGTTGTGGTGTTACTTACAATTCCATATCATCTGCTTATCTGTGCTGACAAGAGTTTTTTCCCCACCTATGTCGGTGTACCTAGAACTCACGGCCATGCAACACACGTTGGCTCCCTATCCTTGCTTCCTTTACCAACCAG
>NC_056749.1:377208559-377333229 GCF_019279795.1 Protopterus annectens
ACACATTTCACATATTATACTAGGGAGGACAGAGGCCCCTAGAGCCCCAACCCCCCGAGCCCATAGCCAAGAGTTTAGCCCATTTGGCCACGTAATCACAAATCTGGTCCCCTTGCCTGTCCAGCAGGGACATGGGTGGAATTTATAAGGTATATCAGTTATCCATCCAGCATTTAAAAAGCATTTAAAAGGAGTAGGGTAGAGGTAATGAGAGAGGGAGGAGATTCCATAGGAATAAGGGGGTCTCTGGGACACACAACTGTCCCCCAACAAGTCCTGTTGATGTGACCAGACCGGTGGAGTGCATGTGTGGGTTACCGTGGTCAGGCTCTTTTTTGAGACATGCAGCAGTCCCATCAAGGTGGGGTCCATTATCACCTTGTATGCCAGACAGAGGTCACCTCTCAGGAGTCTGTATGAAACTGAGTAGAGGGATAAGGCTTTTATTCTGTGTATGGTAGATGTCTGAGGCTCTGAATTCTCCTGGTGAAGAACCTCTGTGGTCTCTCCAGCTGTTGCATGTGCTTTGCAAGGTACATGCTGAAAGGTGCACTGTACTCAACAATGGGCCTTATAAGGGAAGAATACAGGGATGTTATGACCACCTTGTTCCTGGATGAGATACCCTTACTAATGAGTTGGGCCATGTAGAAGGCTTTCCGTACCATGGAAGCAACATGGTGGTCAAAAGTCAGGTTGCCATCAACCTGGGTGCCCAAATCCCTCACAACGGAGTGCTTAGAACACTGTTATTGTGGGGACATCACTCTCCCCAAAAAGGATGATGCATTTTTTGGTATTCAGCTTGAAGCCATGTTCTTGGCAGCAGTCATTTGTCTGAGTGAGACCCTCTTGGAGGATGTCCACATCACTAGGGGAATTGATGACAGCACCCAGCTTGCAGTCATCTGCAAACTTGGTCAGCCATAGCTCACTGGTTTTCGCCTGCACCTCAGAAAAGTATATCCCAAATAACAGAGACCCTAAGACCGAACCCTGGGGTATACCAGTTGTTGGGGGTCTACTGGGGGGTGGCTGATGAGAGTGGAATCATCTGCATATTGGACGCAGGTGGCTTTAGGGATAGCAGTGTGGAGGCTGTTGATAAAAACTGAGAAAAGTAGTGGACCTAGTATGGACCCTTGAGGGACACCAAGTGTGAGAGGTAACTGGCTGGAGAGTTTGCCCTGCCATAGTACTGCCTGCTGTCTACCAGTCAGGTAGGACTGGAACCACTGGATAGCAGGCTTGTTGAGGGAAATAGATTTTAGTGAAAGAATGAGAAGTTCATGGTTGACCACATCAAAGGCTTTTGATAGGTCAAGAAAGAGGGCAGAGGTTAGCCTATTGTCATTCCTGTTTTGGTTTATGGCAGTAGTAAAGGAAAGGAGGGCTGAGGTGGTGCTGTGGTATGGCCTGAAACCATGCTGGGAGTCTGATAGTAAGTTATTCTGTAAAGGTATTGCATTAGTTGCTTGTGTACACATTTCTCCATTATTTTGGCTAGTGGGGAAAGAATGGCAATGGGTCTATAGCTGGATATGTCTAAGGAGCTACCACCTTTATGGAGTGGGATGACGGGAGATATTTTCTGAGGGAGGGGATAGCATTTTCGGATAAGGTTCTGTTGATGAGGATAGATATGGGATATGCAATGGCATCTGCAGCTATCTGCAGGTACTCTGCAGGGAGGAGGTCAGCAGCGAGGGTGGTAGGTTTTAGATTTTTTAGAAGTGTTTTGATACAACTAGTGGATATTGGTTGGTAGCCAAATTCCGCGTGATTATTAGGTAGATTAGGCATATGGTTTAAGTTAGAGGGGGTTAGTTGACTTGCTAGGGATTGGATTGTTTCAGTGAAAAAGTTATTAAAGGTGCTAGCTATTGTCTCTGGGGAACTATGGGTGTAGTTAGCCGGGGTTGGGGTGGTGGAGTGACCTGGACAAAGTAGTTGATTTAAGCTTGCCCAGAACTTTTGAGGGTTGTTGTGGTGTTTTTGTAGGAGACTTTGGTAGAAGCTTATTTTATCCAGTAAAATAGATTTTTTTTTGTATCATTCCTGAGTTGACGATATTTTAGATGACCAAGTGGGGCTTTGGTTGTTCTACAGCTGGCCCAGGATCCGTTTCTAGTTTTGATTTTTGCTTTGGTATCTTTTGCGAGCCATGGTGCTGTATTTGATCTAATTTTTATTGTATGTGCTGGAGCATGGGAATCAAGGATACTTAGGAATTTAGTGTTAAAGTGATCTATGGCCACCTCTAATGTTAGATTTTTTTAGTTTTGACCAGTCAACTGCTTTTAATTCATTTTGGAATATAGCAGCATCAAAGTTTTTCCTGTTTCTAAATGTTTTATATTTGGGCTGGTGAGGGTTTCCTGCCTTATGTTTTATGATATAGGTTAGACAATGGTCGCTGAGGTCATCAGGGAGAGTACCAGCTGTGTACAGTTGGGGTTGGTTATTAACTAGGATCCAGTCTAGAATACTTTCCTTGTTGGTTGGTTTGTTTTTTTATCCTAGTGGGAGAGGTTATGGTCTGTTTAAACCCAGATAGGTTTATATGAGTGAGGGGGGGGGGTCGTCAGAGGAGCAGGGGTACCAGTCAGTGTTAAAATCACCAAGAACTATGGTTTCTTGGGGATAGGTAGTGGATAACCAGTAAAGGAGATCTTTTAGGGTATTTAGGTTGTTGCCTGGTGTCACCTATGCACAGGCGATGTTCAAGTGTTTGTTTTGGTTAATTTGTAGCTTGGTTATGAGGAGTTCCGTGTTATTGAATTGGGGAGGTTGAATGGTATCTTTATTAACGGTTGGAGTATTTTTGTACAGGACTTCTATTCCACCTCTTTCTTTGTAGCACAGTCTAACCGGTGAATATTGTATCCTGGAGGTAGTATCTCATGGTCAGTAGTACTGGGTTTTAGCCAGGTTTCAATAAGACACAATGTCTGGGGAGTGGGTTGCCTAGGAGGGCATGTAGGTTGGGAATCTTATTGTTAATTCTTCTAATATTTAGGTGAAATGCTAGGAGGGAACTAGTGGGAGTATTCATGGGTAGCTTGATTATGGGGGTTGTGGTAGGGGGAGTGGAGGTTATTGGGTGTGGGTGGGCCAGGGTTGGGATAAATGTCTCCATGCGTTATAAGGTTACAGTGACAGGATATTCTGAGCTTTAGGAGTTTGTTTATAAGCTTTATATAGTCTTTGTCTTTAGGATTATGTTTTGTGGCTGTACAGGGGTGGTATTTTATGGAGGGTGGTATATTCGACGTGCAGGGGAAGGTAAAGTGTTTGATGTTATGTGTGAAGTCATGGGTGTCTGTTTGACCATTTGGGTAGTGAATACCATGGTCAAGTATTTGTTCATAGGCAGTGAGATGGTAAAATAGAAACGGTATAGGCATTTGGGTAATTAGTGTTTTTTTGCGTGTTTGCATTTTGATAGGAGGCGAGCCAAATTTGATGGCTGACTGTGCTAACAGGGTGTGGAAGAATGAGAGAGAGGGAAATGGGTTTATGGGACAGGGTTGCTCAATGATGTGTGAGGGCTGATGGGTACTTAGCAGGAGGGGAGTGGCAAAGTCTGGTTTAAATTTAGCACAAGTGGGGGCGGGTGAAATTTGGGGAGGGGAGCAGAGCGGAGCGGGGCTAACACTGACTCAGAGTTACCTTGAGCTTTTGGTTTGGTTTGTATGATTGTATGTAAGCAGTGTTGTTGGCTGTACTTTAATTTGTTTTATTCTTTTCATTATGTTCCCGTCTACCACCAATATTAAATTTACTGAAATTTTCTACAATAAAACATGTTAGTTAACCCTATATACAGTCTCCATCAATCACTAAATTTGTCGGTCTTTTCATGATGCAACTTAAATTTGATCATTTCAAAGTTGGTCTGTGATGTTCTAGATACAGTGCCATTTCTGCAGTTTCATCTAGCACTACTTAGGTTCTTCACATCTCTAAAAAGTCAGCCTCTGCTTCTTAGAGCAAGTTATAAATACTGCCATATAGCAAAAGCAGGGTTGCATTTTTTTTTTAGAAATTTTCTGTAAGCCTGCCACATTAATGCGGTCTCTAACTCTGCTGTAGCATGTTTCTACTCACAAAGCACTACAAAAAGTTCCTGTTGTGGCAGGAGTACTCTGAGCATGTAAAATCAGCTCAAAGGACATCATATGACCATTTACGCACTTACCAATTTGCAGAATAAATTTTATATCAAACAATAACCTACTACTGTTTCAGTTCTATGCAATGCAGTATTCCTGGCACTGTTCTTACTGGTAGTACTGTCCACTCTGTTCCTCATTTTCTTTCAAAGCAGTAAATGCTGCATTGAACTTTGGGAGAACTCGTCTCTTGCATCACAAAACATTAGACAATACTTTGCAAAGGGATCTTCCCAGTACAGCTGTGGGATTACAATAATAATCTCTGTTGTACACAACGTATGCACTCATTTAATACAGACAACATACAGCTTGGAAGAGTACATGTGGTATTGTACTTTAGTCTTACCACAGACCCTGGCTTTCACTTAAAGAACTTGCTTTTTTTTCTAAACAGGGCAAAAGGATGAAACTCCTGGACAGTCGCTTTGTAATCTTTGTGGCTACACAGCAGCAGGTACAGAAATTGCATGAGAGCCCAATGATGTCTTGGGAGTTTGAATAGCACTACCATATACATTTTCTTCTTAAGACTCGCCTATAAAACATAATAAAAATTTCATTTACATTACTTTGCAGTGCTTTGTTTTTCATTGCCATGTTCAGTTTATGTGGGCTTGATGCTTCCTTCAAATGTAACTTCATTATGTTTTTAATGTATACAGTCTTCTATTGATAAGCGAGTATGGATGATTGTGTGTAAAAATTTACATACTAGTAAGGGGATATGTGTATATGTATGAGTGTGCATAAATGCACAATTCTGACTGCCAGTCAGGTGGGGTTAATGTACCCAATCCAGTCAGTCAATATGCCTACATTTCATTGTTTTGTGTAGGTGTGTGTAGATTTCTGTATTAAAATGCAAGAACCAAAACTATGACCCACAGAACAATAAGACTACAAGCCCAAGGAGTAGGATATACAGTAAATTCAAGGCTGCTGCAGTTTAGAGTATTCCCCTTATTAAGTGATACAGTGACCTTGGAGTTCATGTGTGTGGAGGGGGTACAGCCCCCACAATGAAGGGCAAGTCCCCTGGAAAATGTTTTAATTACACTACTGGAGCTATGAACAACAACAACACTTTAAAGTTCATAGTTGCAGGATTCACAGTTATGGGTTTTGCACTTCTGACAAGGAGCAAGTAGGGCTGCCACTATATTCTGTCAACATGTCAAAAAGCAATAATATGGCCAGTTCTCATTTCTTCTACAAAGACAGAGTTACCATATTCACAGAAAGAAGTAGCTAGGCATACACACACCTGAGCCATACATCTTTCTTTCTTTCCACAATTGCAAGTATTAGTGATATTTACTAATGGTAATAGTTCAAGAATGACAGCTGTGGAATTAGAGACTGAGGTATCCTGTACAATCTATCCTGATTTTGTACCTCTGTGCTTTGATGAGTAAACACATCTGCATGCATGAGTTAGGGAGGACTACTACTGGTTCATAGGTAGGTACTAGGCTATCGGCCCAAGGGTCTACTTAAGCCTAGCCAACAAGGTTCGATGACTTACGCCACCCAAGAAAGTTATTTTCCTGTGCCACTGTTGAGCAGAGACACAGAAGTGATCCCCGGGGTGTATTTCCTACTTCCCATAAGATTTTTCTTGAAGAGTGTTAATGAAGAACTTTGCTTGACATAGATGGGTAGCTTGTTCCAGAGTATAGGAAGTCTCTGGGACAGGAATCTATCCCTCCAGCGTGTTTATTGTGGTGACAAGGTTTAGGTCACTAGAGGGTGTAGCTCGGAGGGATTGGGATATCTTTAGGTGTCGCTGTAAAGTTATGAGAAATTAACTCTTTCCACAGTTTGTTCCACAATGCAATAACATTTTGCAGCAAGAGTATAACTGCATAGTCATGCATGCATGCATGCTTAGGAAGGTTGTAAAAGAAAAAAAAAAAATGGCACAGAAAGGAGGTAGGTAACATGAACATGACCTGAGCTATACAGTATTGTCTGTCCCTGCAGTTACAAATCTTAAAGATTATGCATTAATGTTAATAATCCACAAATGGTCGGAGCAAGGTGTCATCTGTAATGCTGACATACATTACTATATGTACAGAATGACATATTCTATGCCAGATGTACGCTGTATGAGGTAGTGAAAACTTATGGAAAACATTCCACATTGTGTCCTATTTGCTTTAATAGTGGACTTGGTAGTAAGTTCGAACTCGTGCAAACACGAGATGTCAGTAAAAAAGAAAATGAGTAGCATACATATGATCAAGTATGCAGCTATGTCCTCTTACAATTATGAATAGTAGCAGTGTCTATGCATATAAATAGCAATATGTCATTGGTGCCCTTGCAATAAGGAAGCAAGGTGTCATCTATAAACTGACATGATGTGGGGTCCAAACTATCACTGTGTGGTTCACATTTACATAGACGTATACATCTCATGGATTTGTAGGAAGTAAGGTGGGTCCTGCAAATTACATCACTTGGAACATGTACACAATGAATCCATAACTATGGAAACTACAGGGCTTAAACTGTTGAAGAATATTTGCAAAAAGTTATGAAAAATGTGAAATACTTTCCACATTTCTATTACAAATGGAAAAAAACAGTGTGAAATTGGCATATTGGGGAGTAGTCCATGCAAGTAGGGGATATTAGTTAAAGAATTAATTAATAAATACATAAATAAATAAATACATACATACATAAATAAATAAATAAATAAATAAATAAATAAATAAATAAATAAAGCATGGCAGATTTCAAAATGAAAACCACGGATAACAGTTTGGTACAGCATTTATGAATATTAGCAATAGTGTTGCAGAAATATCACAAAAGTTATGCGACTTACAGGCACACAAATGCTGCCATCTAATACACAACATTAAGAAACAAACAAAGCTCTGCCACTGATATCTGCCACCAAATAGGCACATTTTTGTATACATCATAGGTACCATTAGGAAGCCCAAAGCTGGATATGAACATTTATATTCCACCAAAATTTGTTATTATGGAACTTAAAAAAAACTTGGGAGAAATAATCAGCTTTTAGCAGGGAATATTACCTACAGGTGGGAAATGGAACTTGATTTGCAATAGTGAGGATGTATTTAGGGAATGTATAAAGGAAAATAAAACAGAAGAGGCAAGATTTCTATAGGAATTTATGAAAATATTGGGTATGGAAGATGTGAACTCAGTGGTAGGAACTCGGACAGAATTTACATATTACTCACCAAGGTACAATAACTGGGCTAGACTAGACAAATTATATTTCACACGAGCATATGCAAGGAATTGAAAGCTTCAACAATATCCAATAACTATTTCGGATTCTGAACTGTTAAAAACCAAGATAAAAATGCAGGGTACTGAAGAAAAAATAAAACATTGGAATTTTCCACCTATGGTTAAGAAGTAATTGTAATTATTTAGAGGGGCTGACAAATGTTAAAGTACTGCAGAATAAGGAGAATCTCAAAGAACAGGAGGAACTGCACAGTGCTAGAGAGAAAAAAAGGGAGTATTTGGATAACAAAGCAACTACCTTTTGAAAACGTCAGAGCACAAGAAGCCTTTAGCACAACATACAAACAGAAAATAAAAACGGTTGTCACCAAACTTATGGAGACTATGACAAGAAAAATAACTAAATATTCAGCAAAGTTATGAACATCTGTATAAACCAGATGAATATGGAAACTTAGAATGAGCACAAATGTAAATATTTACAGAAGACTTGAATATGCCAAGATTACAGGAAGAGAAGGACCAACAACTAATAGTCAAGACACCAGGAGATGAAAAAAAACACTGATGTATAATCAATCTGCAGGAAAGTTTTAAGGAACAGATGTCATTTCTGTGGAAGGTTGAAAGTTGCATGGGAAGAAAGTGATAGAGGAGATCTGGAAGACCTTAAGAGTATTTTAAAAAGTGGAGGGGGCACCAGCATCTTGGAAGAAAGCTGTGGTGACAATATTACCCAAGGAGGAATAAAGATCTGTTAGACCCAGCTTCATATAGACCCATTCCAATTTTAAACCATAATTATTCAAGATGTTGCTAAACTTAATAAATAAGCACCAATGCAACTTTGTGGATGGGAAGCAAACAACTGACAACATTAATAAAGCAATGATGATACAGAGGAAAACAAAATGTAAGGATATACCGCTGATGTTGGTTAGTCTTGATGCAGAGACAGCATTCAACACAGTAAGCTGGGATTTTAGGAGTAGGACAATGGAAGCATTTGCATTCCTTGATACAATAATAAGGTTATTTAGGAGGATATATGAAAGATCAGAGATGAGAATTAACATGGGAAGATTCCCATCCAATAAGTTGCGTTTGAACAGAGAAGCCAGGCAGGTGTCCTCTTCCTCCTTTGCTATAGGTTTTATATTTAGAGCCACTGGCAAAGAAAATAAGAGACTCAGAAATTCAAAGACATAATTGGTATGGCAGTCGAAAGTTGATTTTATCAACTAGAGCGGAAACTGCAGACAATAAATAAAGAACTGAAGGACCATACTGGAGAATGGAAAAAGGGGCAAGAGTTAAATGGAATAAGTTCCTCCTCCCAAAATAACAAGGTAGTTTAAGATTACCTGATTTGAAGGAATGTCGTACAGCTACTCAGTTAAGGCCCATAAATATAACACAAGCAGAAGATTATAAACACAAAATGAAAGGGATGATGAGAAAGTGGGGGAAGAGTTCAAGAAATAAGGAGACAGTAAGACTTTGGATGCAGATCCTTAAGAAATATTATATTCATAAAGTTGCAGAAAGTACACTAAGCAGATCTGGATTCAGCATTAGGTCCCGCTATCTTGGGGGATCCCACAGTCATAGGGGCTACCACAAAAAAAATATGCTTCTTATTTAAGAACACACTCAAAGTGTGTTACATTTCTTAGGACATGCACATTGTGCATTCTTAATAGTGTCTGCATGTGCATCTTCAGTACGACACACGCATTTAAACTGAAACAGAGTGCAATTTAAACGAGCATGGATTAGGGATTAGGATGTTGTTACCATTCTAGACAAATGTGGAGGACCCACTAGTTGGTTAGTGGAGAATGTGTGTGCATGTCTGTCTCAAAGAGAGAAATGCCCCAGTTAGGGATGATAGTTTGTAGGTTAGTGGAGAACACGTGTGCGTGTGTCTATAAAATGCCCCAGTTAGGGATGGCGATGTGTAGGTTAGTGGAGAACACGTGTGTGTGTGTGTGTGTGTGTGTGTGTGTGTGTGTGTGTGTGTGTGTGTGTGTGTGCATACATAAAATGCCCCAGTAAGGGATGACAGGTTAGTTAATGCATTCAGGCTCAAACCCTGCACCTTCCATACAAGACCGTAGAGCCCGAATCCTGTACACTAACTGCAAAACTGTTGAGTTTCAGTGCGTTTTCAAAGAATTTTGACTTTCTGTACATTTTCAAAGGATGTTGACCTTCAAGAGAAGGAGCTACTGTTGCTCATGCCAAGGCTGTTTTCAATGTGTAACTGTTTTGTTTAGCAAATGCCCATAGTCGGTGTTTGTGCTACAAATTTTTAAAGGAGTGTTAGTAGCACAACAGGTAGCATACTTACCTTTAGTGCAGAAAACTGAGTTCTGCTCCCACAACATATGCATGGAGTGCTGATACTGCAGAGCCTCCTTTTAAGTGGGATGAGGGGGTACTGCACTCGAGTGTGTTCTCCTTTGGATGAGATGCCTAACTTCTAACCTGTTACTGGTTTGACAGCAAGTCCTTACTGCAATATTACCAGTTTATCAATGTTTTTAATGTAACATGGCCAGTTTATTCCTCAAAGGCAGCAGGCACTGAATTTCTACTTGAAACACTGAACTTTAAAGTTGTTTTCCAGCAGCAACCTCTTCATTAATTATAGATCTCTTTAATGTGGAATTCATTTGTCTTTTACTCTGAAAGAGATGGTTGACTGCTATTGGTGTATTGTAATGACAGAAGTTTGAGTGGCCTTTTGCAGTTGAAATATTCTGTAATAGGTAGTTTTGTCCTTATTGGTTTATACGTTTTGTTTCACTGCTTACTGCAAAAATGTTCAAACCTACAAATTTAAAATATACTCTAACAAGTCGTGCTGTATTACACAAGAAATATAATTTAATACCATCAGGACGGTGCAAAGAACACATGCATGTATGCATGGTCCAAAAGATGTTTGCAAGGGGCCTATGGTTTGCAAACACCCAAAGGTAAACTTAATTCGCCACTGGCCAGATTAATTTTCTTTTGATGTGGGTTTTAATGCTGTTTCAATGAATGTGAGTGTCAAGGGCAGAGTAGTTTACTGTTCATGCCAAGTCTGTTTTCATTGTGAGACTGTATTGTTTTGTTTAGCAAATGGCTATCAATGTTCGTGCTATTAAATTTTAAACAAAAACGAAAATAATATGCACAATGACAGGTTTGAACAGTGTTTATGGTAAGTGGAGATAAACAGCCACATAATAGGACACTGAATGGCTGGGAGGTGTTGCTGGTGGGCTGACCCCTGCCTAGGGCCCTACTTGACCATGATCCGGCTCTGATTCTAAGAACTAAATCAACACATGAAAGAGCAAAGCAAATGCTGCCAATAGGAATGACTGTAAGTAGTGGTACAGAAAATAGGAGGAGGGGATGAAATTTACTGGAGAAAACAGACAAAGGAACCAATGTACTAACAGCAGAGAACTAGTGAGTAGAAGTTAATAAAAATAGGTTGAAGCCAAGAAGTCTGGACTGTAAACTAGAGACCGACATCCCTACTTGGGATTAATATCAGAGTGTAAGCAGAGAGAGCTGTAGTCATCCTATCTGAAAAGGCCTGCACTAATAGGAGTTTTTTAGTTGAATCTAGAAAAGAAGCTGCTGTTAAACAGGGGTGATTATAACTCGGAGAATGTTAAAAAATATTGGGAAGATATTTACAAGGGAAGAGTGGGGGGACATACATGTGGCTCCCATGTATGCAGCAAAAGTCCAGAAGGTTTAAGATTTTTGCTTGGAAGTGTTTGTATAGGTATTTTTTATACCACAAGTAGACTTCAGACAAATTTTCCTCAGTTTTTTTAGCAAATGTAGAAGGTGCGATGGGGTAGAAAGAAGTAAATGGGAGCATGGATTTTTAGTGAAATGAGCGGGCAGATTTTAAAAATTTCCCACAGAATGTTCTGTCAGAAATATTGGGGGAACAAATGGAAGTAGATAAGAAAAGGAGTCCTTTTTCCTGGGACACTGAATTGCCTAGACATATTAAGGCCTTACTAAGTTTAATTCTATTGATTATTAGAAAAGTAATTAATGGAAAGTGGAAATCAAAATATAAACCAACTGTACATGAAATACTGAACATTGTAAAGGACATAAAAGAACTGGAAGCAAGAGGTTTAGAAAAGAGAAGGTCAAATTACATAGAAATAGAATTTTTTTAGAGTAATACTTGCAGAATAAAGTTCAGGAGGATGAGTGTGGTTTAAGGGAAGGCAGAATTTATTTATTTTTATTATTATTTATTTTATTTGACATTTGTTTACCGGGGTGGTCTGACTGTGTCTACAGAACCAGTTTTCAGCAGAGGCCCGATGGCGGGGAGGGGGCTCCACATACAGTACAATACAAATACAGTATAATCCAATACAATAAAGATTACATTAGAAATACTATACCAAAAATAAGCTGAAAGAACAAACTGCTACCAGATGTAATATATTACTACAGATCTAGACAATTCTATACAGTTAAAACATTACAGATGATAATAGTCACTCTCATCATACATAGTTAGATAATTTATTTATTTTACATTTGTTGACCGGGATAGTCTAACTGGATTTATGTCCATTTTCAGTAGAGTCCCAGGGAGATAAGCTCCAAGAGATTACTAGACTACTAGCATACAGGCACTAGTTGTTAGACAGTTAAATACTACACATTTTAAACAGTTCAGGAATCTTCACAGTTTATACAAAAAACATGTTACAAGCATTAGAAAAGATATTTTAGACATTATGTGCAAGACTTCATTAGTAACTAGAAAGTAATTGTTAAACAAATGCATACAGTTTCAACAGTTCAGCAATGCTCACAGTTTAGCAATGCTCACAGTTTAAACAATACAATACTTGTTGCCTGCCTTAGGTAGGATGCTTTAGAATTATATGCAGAAGAATTTAACTAGATATTTTAAATGATCTCTATTAGGATAAGATATGCTTTTGCCAAGGATAGGCCTTGATCTAAAAAGACACAGATAGAGCAGGAATTTTGGGATATAGTATGAGATTAGTCTGGATTTGTACAGGGACATAACCAATGGGTTTTAAGATAGAGTTTCAGATTGTGTTTAAAAAAAGTGTAAATGAAGACAGTGATGTAAGTTCATGGGGGAGTTATTTCAAACACTTTCCAACAGAGCATCTCCCTGCCATGTTATTAGATTTACATGTTGATACAAGTAGTTTATTAGATGAGCGTAAAGTTGAAAGGTTCTTATATTGGGTAATGAGACTAGCAAGTATTGGGGTATTGGTAGGTTGGAAAAGGGTTTTGTGTGCAATGGTGAGTTGTTTAAAGTGAATCTAATTCAGAAGCTCTAACCAGCCTAATTGTTCATATTATGGCAGTGATGGGTCCTAAAGGAGGAAGCAGTAGCAAATCTGGCAATGCTATTGTAAGCATTGGCTACCTTGTTAAGGTTATTTTTTGATAAGTTAGTATACATGGAAGAAGCATAAAGAAGTGTGGAGACAAGGTGGAAATAGGCAATAGTGGTTCTGGCTAGTGGGGAGAGAAAGGGTTTTATCTTAGAGGGAGCCTAGTTTCCTGTTGACGGTTTTTATGGTACTGTTGATATGGGTTTCAAAGTTCAGGTTGTTATCAATGGTTACCCCTAGAAGTTTAGTTGTCAATGTAAAAAAAAAGTATGTAGGTAGTGCAATGTGTGACATTGCCTGCTGTAGTACATGCAAAATAGAATGTTAGTTTCAGTTAGGAAAATAGCAGCCAGGAAATTAGCGATGCAGACATATAGTGAGAGAGAGTTAAGAAGAACAGAAGCAACAAAGCTTGAGCAGTAGCTTAATGATATGGTATACAAGCAGAGAAGGAGTTAGAAGAGCTTTACGATCTTGCAGTATGTGAGGGATTGAAATGTGACAGAAGAGGAAGACCTGAGCATTAGGCAGGCTTTATGCAGGAGCAGAGCCATGTATTTTTGAGATGATTTTTTAAAGAGGCTTTGAAATGAGTTAGGCCAGCCATAGACCTTCTAGCTAGAGGTAGTGAATTCCAATGTATAGAGACAGAGTATGAATACAGAGAGTGACCAGGTTTTCTTGTGGGTTTTGAGATAGCCAAGAGATTTTTGTCTTCTGATAGTAGGGATCGATTTTGATGTGTAAGGTGAGACTAGACTGGCTAGTGCAGGGCAGGCAATAGGCTTGAAAATAAGGTTGTGCAAGGTGGATAGCTGAATAAAAGCAAGTTGGTTGGGTAGTTCAAGCCAGTTTAATTCTAGGAGTGGTTTACAGTGGTGTGTGTGATATTTATAGAGTTTGTGGCAAACTTTGCAACTTTGTTGTAGCACTGTTTAGGGTAGAATTTTATAAGTTACTTAAGATATGGGGGTCAAATGAAAGTTTATAGTCAATGATAACACCTAGAAGTTTGGTTTCCTGCACTATTTCTATGGCAGTGCTGTCAGATGCAAGGATGTTGAAATGATCAGTGACAAGGGAGGTGTTTTTGCGATGAAAGAGTACTAGTTTCGTCTTCTCTGGATTAAGAGAGAGTTGGGCATTTCTTAGCCAGGATGCTATTACTGTAAAGGACTGTTGAGTTTTTGAGAGTAGTTCTGGTAGTGACTGAGCAGTGCAGACTATGGTGGAATCATCAGTATATTGAAGGAGGGCTCCAGGGTGAGAGGCAGTGTGAAGGTGGTTTGTGAAAATGTTGAAGAGTAGAGGTCCTAGGATGGAGCCTTGGGAGACTCCAGTAGGGTTGTGGAGAAAGGGGAGAGTTTGTTGGACCATTTCACTGCTTGCTTACGATCCTTGAGGTAGCTCCAAAACCATTTTACTGTGTTATGTGAGAAGCCTAGGTTAGACAGTGTGTTCAAAGTAAGGGGTGAGATACTGTGTCAAAGGCTTTGGATAGATCAAGGAATACTGAGGCTGTATAGCATCCTGCATCTCTGGCCTTGTTCACAGTATCTGTAAAAGATAATAGGGCTGTAGCTGTGCTGTGGCTAGGTCGGAGGCCATGTTGGGTTTTGGTTAAAAGATTGTTTTGCAATAGATATTGCATTACCTGCTGATGGATACCTCTCTCGAGAATTTTGGATATGGGTGACAAGATGCATATAGGATGGATCAAAAGAGTTGCCTCCTTTGTGGATGGGGGTGATGTGAGATTGTTTCCATATGGTAGGTACTTCTGATTTGGATAAAGACCTATCTATAAGGATACTGAGACTGAGTTAGCAGCCAGTTTGAGGTAGTATGGAGGGAGATTGTCAGCTGAAGCAAAGCAGGGTTTTAGTTTTTGTAGCAGTTTCTTAATGGTGTCAGTGGATATTGGCTGAAATGAGAATGGAGTTTGTATGACATTATGCTGAGTATGGGGGTTAGTAATGACAGGGTTAGAAGTAGTTGATGGCCTGGGATCGGTGTCTGAATAGGTTGAAGGGTGGTTGGGTCCAGCATTAGAGGTGTTTTAGTAGGTCTAAAATTGAATTTATGAAGTGCTTGTTAAAGTTTTTGGCTATTTGTGATGGAGGGGTATTAGGTGATGGGGAGTGCTCTCCATTTCTTCCAGGGTTAAGTACAGAAGATATGGAGTGCCAAAATTTACTGGGGTTGATTTTATGCTGGAGTTGAATCTGGGAATAATAGGACTTCTCATCTCTTTTGATTAGTTTCGTCATTTTGTTATGTAGTGTTTTGAAATGAACGTGATTTTGTTCATTTTTGGGTTTTTTTCCAGGTTGACCAGGCTAGGTCCCTTTACTTCATCAGGTGTTTACATTCCTTAGAGAGCCATGGTGCTGGGTTCTTTAGCTACCATTCGTATGAAAATAATCAAAAAAAGTGTATTATGTGAAGGAAGGTGTTATTAAAGTATAGTACAGCATCATTAAGGGGTAGATGTTTAAGGGGTGTCCAGACTACTTCCTGTAGAAGATTGTTGAATTTATGCTGACAAAAATTAATCGAGTTCCTAATTGATTTTATAGTGTGCACTCTTAGTTGTTGGGAGTTTGTTCTAAGAGAGTAAGCTGGCAGATTATCGCTCAGGGAGCTAGACAATGTGCCAGAAGAGGGAAAATTAGCAGGGTGGGATACTAGAATCCAGCCCAGGGTGGATTGTCAGGCAAGATCTTTGCTGTATCTTGTTGGAGCATTGATAAGCTGAGAAAAAACATATAGATTTATACTATTTGTGGGGGAGTTGGAAGCTATGGTTTGCCAATCTATATTTATGTCTCCTAAGATTATTGGTTCAAAGTTTATTGTTTGGGATGTCCAGGACAGATTATTTTCTAACACTGGTATATTGTTAGCTGGTGGGATATATATTACTATTATGCAAACTCTTTTCGATATATTGAGGTTCAAAAAGATTAGCACCTCAGCATGGGAAAGATGGGTATATTACTGGTATAGTGTGTGATTTTGAGTGTAGAGGGATATAGAAGTGCTATCCCTCCCCCTTTTTTTTAGATCGCTCTCTTCTGGTTATTGCAAAGTTTGGAGGTATTATTTCTGAGTCTTTTACATTGGGATGTAGCTATGTTTCAGCAAGGGCTAGTATGTCAGGTTTATTTTGATCAATCCAGGCATGCAGTGAGGCTACTTTATTACATATACTTCTAAGGTTAAGTGCAAGTATGTTTAAATCTTTGGGGTTACTCTTGTGGTTAGGATTAGAGGGTGGGCCAGGGTTAGGATGTACATCTCCACATTTGAGTAGATAGGTAATGAGGAATGCATACCATGGGAAGTGTTTTACATTCCTAGAGGAGAGTACTGGTGTCAAGTGTGGCTTCATAGGTGAGGAGGCCAGTTTGTGGCTTGAGTAGAATGGGAGGGTATAGGGGAAAAGCTGGGAGGAGATACTTGAGAAGTTGTGTTGTTTATGGTTGAGAGGGTTACAGGAGGTCGCTGATGTGTATTGGTGTGTGGGGGTAAGCAAAGATATAGCTGTAGTGAGGTTGAGAATTAAGAGTGAAGAGGCTAGGCAAGTTAGGAGGAGCGTGTCAACTGTGATTGTGGGTTTAAAAATAGTAAACGTGGAACTTGTGTGCAATTTATGTAATGATGGACTAAATGACAATTGTTAAAGAAAGAAAACATGTATGTAAATGATAAAAAGTTAAAACATATGAAGTTATCACTACGGGTGACAAATAATTATCAACTATGGGATGGGTAAGACCAATCTAACACCAAAAGGGATACGTTAATTCAAGCACCAAAAGGGAAACTGGGCAAGATTTAAAAATGACCTGCAAGGGTAGCCAACACCCAATGTTCAACAGCCCCAGTAATTCTCTATAAATTACAATGAAACAAGTCTTCTTGGGCTTCTCAAAAGCTAAAAACTCCTAAAGCCACAGGCTCTGATAACATACCAGGCTGCCTAAGTTTCAGTATCAAGTATTTAATCTCTTTAACCATAGATACGCTACTAGTTACATTCCCCAAGCCTGTAAAGCATATTATAATACCATTATACAAGAGTAACCTAACTATGGATCCTGGTAACTATAGACAAATTATTCGCATTAGCCTCATGTGCAAAGTTCTGGAACATTTTCTTTCGGATCTCAATAATCTGAATATAGGAAATCTCCTAGTTCTTGACCCTCATCAGTTTGGTTCCATCTCTTTAACGTTGTCAACATCACTGAAAAAGTCACCAAAGCAGTGTAAGGTAGTTAATGCAGGCCATATAGCTCATCTGGACCTGGCCAAGGTCTTTGACACTACTCCCCACTTGGGCAGAACTGACAGACCTCTAAATTTGAATAAAAAAATCCATATATTACATGGTGAATATTTAACTGTTTGCCTATCAGAACCCATGTGTTTAGAGTCAGGAGTGAAAGCAAATGTTGCTACTCTCACCACAGAGATTTATTTATATTTTATTTTATTTAACATTTGTTAACCGGGAAAATCCAACTTGGAACGAAGCCAATTTTCAGTGGTGGCCCGGGCAGAAACGCTCCAGATGCATGTCTTTGTAATCAGTTCAGTGCTGGGCCCTCTCTTGTTTGGCATTTATTGCTCACATATTAGAGATAACAAATGTTTGTTAACCAGGATGATTAAACTGGGCTTTTCATCCCTTTTCAGCAGAGTCTGGGGGAGATGTGCTACACAACAGTTAATATAATAAAGGTTGAACATTTTAAAATGTGACAAATGCAAGCATATTACAACACAGAAGATAAACATGACCTAACCCATGTAAGCCACAGTGTATATGTATATGTACATTGTGTTTATCATTTGCCTGTTTAAAGTTGTACTCCAGTGCCCGTTCGTCAAACTGCTACTGTTTTCCCCTGTTTTTGAGTCTGCCCCAGTCACCACCGATACATTAAGTACTGCTCTCCTTACTACTCTGTACTATTTGAACACTAATTAGTTATTCCTTGCCCCCACTGTAAAAGCTTACATTTCTGAAATTCTTTTTATTCAAACTATTACGTTTTTCACCAAGAAGAAAAAAAAAAGATTTTTAAATGACAAACATTGATAAACTACGTACAATAACTATGTACAATTTTACAAAGGCCTCAAGATCAAAGAATAAGGGAACAACAATATAATATAAACATATATATAAGGTTATACGATCTCCAGTATTCTTTTTTCCAATTTGATTAAATAGATGATAGCACATCTGAATTCATTGTCTTAATAAGAGAGAGGACTTTCTCCCAAGGATTATTAGTCCATTTTCTAGGACAAATTCTTAGTTCTTTGGCTTTTATTTCCATTAGGGTTACTTCGTCCAATAGAATTATGAAGTCTTCAAAGGCTGGAGTGTAGGACAATTTCCATCTTCTTGTAATACATTTTTTGGCTACTGCCATCATTGTCCAGAGAAGATATTTATTTTTGTTATTCATTGTAATAGATTCATTTACATTCAAAATTATTAAAGATTTTGATAATATGAAGGAATCAGTAAAGACAGCTTGTAGGAAATTTCAAATTTCATTCCAAAATATCTTAATAAAAGAGCATTCATAAAAAATATGAGACCAATCGGCCTTGCATTTTAGAGAGCATCTTCAGCACATTACCTCTTTAGAAATGTTAAATTTAGCAATTTTATTTGGGGTATAAAAAGCTCTATGCAAAAATTTCCAGGAAAAAAAATCTTCCAAACTTGTAAATTGGAGGTTAATTTAATGGAATGTAGAAGATTATTTTTATTATCAGGAGTTAGGGCAGTGTGTGATCTTTAGTAATAAAATTCCAAAATTGCTGGTTGGGAGTAGTTTTATAAATAATAATGATTTTGTAATGTAATTCTGAAAATTCTAACCTCCTTGTGGTCATCAACTGAAGCTCAGAGTCAAAGAACTAACAGAACTGTAACTTTTACAGGTTCTACAGTCACAGAGCTCTGTACTGGCTTTATTTGATTGGATTCCTTTATACATAGTCTGCAACAACCAGCACAGAGCTAGGCTCATCCAGTGTCATTTAGTCAAGATTCTGAGAACAGTAGAAAGCCCCGAACCAGCACAGAGCTACGCTCATCCAGTGTCATTTAGTCAAGGTTCTGAGAAGAGTAGAAAGCCCTGAACTATGAGAAGTGAGCTTTTCATCAAAAGGGAGGGAAAAAAAGCTGCGTTGATCTGTGTTCAGTACGCCATCACCATTGGACGCACTGTGTACTAGGTTGTCTGTGCAAGATCTTTTTCTCCCACTGTAAGAGACCTGTAAAATCTATACAACCCTAAAAATCTACGTCTGAGAAGCAAATAATCTGCACCAAGCACAAATAAACACACTTTTAGCTGCAGTACAATCATGACCAAATAAGTAAGCATTTCCCCACCCCTTAGTAGTAAGTCCACCCAAAGAATATTGTAAACAAACTGAACCTCAAGCACTTATAGTCACTTCCCCCAGAATCATTCCTGTCTAAACCATGGAACAGCACTCCCCCACAACTTCTGTAGCCAGCCCGATTGAGATGGGTATCTTGAGACCGTGCAAGAACTGTCTCATGTTGTCTGATGATCATCTACTACTCAAATTGCCTCACACAATGCATGACAAATGAACATATATGCATACATAATACATGTCCTTGGAGGCAAAAATCTCACAAACAGTAAACCCAGACACCAAAATCATCAACAGTACACTATACACCACCACCGCACCAAGGCCTTCACAATACATGTTATTTATCATATGCAGAGATTCCAAAGATTAACTTGTCTAAACCTCAAAGACCCCAAAATGCAACACAGGCACAAAGCATCCTCTCTGAAGGAGATTGGAGACTGTAAAATGGTGGCAGGGGGAAAGTGTAGTTAGGCAGCATAGGATGGTGGTTTGTAGGATGACATTGGTGATCAAGAAGAGGAGGAAAAGTGTGACGGCAGCATCAAGGATCAAATGGTAGAAATTGAAAAGGGGAAATTGTGAGGTAGAGTTTAGGGAAGAGTTAAGACAGGCACTGGGTGGCAGTGAAGAGTTACTGAATAGCTGGGTAACTACAGCAGAGCGAGTAAGGGAGATGGCTAGAAAGGTGCTTGGTGTGACATCTGGAAAGAGGAAGGAGGACAAGGAGACCTGGTGGTGGAATGAGGAAGTACAGGAGAGTATGCAGAGAAAGAGGTGTGCGAAGAAGAAGTGGGATTATCAGAGAAATGAAGAAAGTAGACAGGAGTATAAGGAGATGAGGTGCATGGCAAAGAGAGAGGTGGTGAAGGATAAGGTGTATGAAGAGTTGTATGAAAGGTTGGACACTAAGGAGGGAGAAAAGGACCTGTACCGATTGGCTTGACAGAGGGACCGAGCTAGTAAAGATGTGCAGCAGGTAAGGGTGATAAAGGATTATGAGGGAAACATACTCACAAGTGAGGAGAGTGTGTTGAGCAGATGGAAAGAGTACTTTGAGGGGCTGATGAATGAGAGGGAGAGAAGGTTGGATGATGTGTGGATAGTGAATCATTAAGTGCAGTGGATTAGCAAGGAGGAAGTAAGGACAGCTATGAAGAGGATGAAGAATGGAAAAGCTGTTGGTCCAGATGACATACCTGTGGAAGCATGGAAGTGTTTAGGTGAAATGGCAGTGGAGATTTTAACTAGATTGTTTAATGAAGTCTTGGAAAAGGAGAGGATGCCTGAGAAATGGAGAAAAAGTGTTTTGGTACCGCTTTTTAAGAATAAGGGTGATGTGCAGAGCTGTAGTAACTGCAGAGGGATTAAATTGATCAGTCACAACATGAAATTATGGGAAAGAGTAGTGGAACAGTGGAAGCTAGGTTAAGAAGGGAGGTGATGATTAGTGATCAGCAGTATGGTTTCATGCCAGGAACGAAGAGCACTACAGATGCGATGTTTGCTCTGAGAGTATTGACGGAGAAGTGCAGAGAAGGTCAGAGGGAGATGCATTGTGTCTTTGTGGATTTAGAGAAAGCATAAGACAGGGTGCCTAGAGATGAGTTGTGGCATTGTATGAGGAAGTCAGGAGTGTCAGAGAAGTATGGAAAAGTGGTACAGTATATGTACGAGGGTAGTGTGACAGTGGTGAGGTCTGCGGTGGGAGTGACGGATGCATTTAAAGGTGGAAATACATCAAGGATCAGCTCTGAGCCCTTTCTTATTTGCAATGGTGATGGACAGGTTGACAGATGAGATCAGACAGGAGCCCCTGTGGACTATGATGTTTGCAGAGGACATTGTGATCTATAGTGACAGTAGGAAACAGGTGGAGGAGACCCTGGAGAGGTGGAGATATGCTCTAGAGAGAAGAGGAATGAAGGTCAGCAGGACTAAGACAGAATATATGTGTGTGAATGAATGGAACGATAGAGGAATGGTGAGGATGCAGGGAGTAGAGGTGGTGAAGGTGGATGAGTTTAAATACTTGGGATCAACAGTTCAGAGTAATTGTTGAGTGTGGAAGAGAGGTGAAGTAGAGTACAGGCAGGGTGGAGAAGAGTGTCAGGAGTGATTTGTGACAGAATAGTACAATAAGAGTGAAAGGGAAGGTCTACAAGAGAGTAGTGAGACCAGCTATGTTATATGGGTTGGAGACAGTGGCATTGACAAAAAGGCAGGGGTCAGAGCTGGACGTGGCAGAGTTAAAGATGTTAAGATTTGTACTGGGTGTGACGAGGGTGGACAGGATTAGGAATAAGTATATTAGAGGGTCAGCCCAGGTTGAAAGGTTTGGAGACAAAGCCAGAGAGGCAAGATTACATTGGTTTGGACATGTGCTGAGGAGGGATGCAGAGTATATTGGGAAAAAGATGCTAATGATGAAGCTGCCAGGTAAGAGGAAGGCCTAAGATAAGGTTTATGGATGTGGTGAGACAGGACATGCAGATGGTTGGTGTGACGGAACAAGATGCAAAGGACAGGAAGAAATGGAAACAGATGATCCGCTGTGGCGACCCCTAATGGGAGCAGCCGAAAGAAGAAGGGATTGGTGAGGTCAAACACCAAACAGGATATGTTAATACAGCCACCAAAATGAAAGTGGCAAGACTTAAAGTGGCCCACAAGGGTAGCTAGCCTAGTACCTACCTTTTAACAAGTGGTGCAAGGACAATAGTCTCAAATTAAATGTGCAGAAGTGAAGTACACTTCATTTTATTAAACAAAACACTGTCACATCACACTATACAGGTGGCATACCCCTCCAATCAGATACTGTCATAAGGAATTGCGGAGAATTCCTTAGAAAGGTTTAGGTCTGGCTCATTTAAATTCTAAATGCATTGCCTCCACATCCAAAGAAATGTTAATTCCCTTTTACTCATCATTCATGAAAGCCATTTTCAAATATAATCCCTCTTTTGAAATACTTTTAGTCTGAACATAACACTCAATATAAAACAACCTCAGAGATTCTTAACTGGAATGATAAATAGCTTAAAGCCCATTATTTATCTGTACAGACTGACAGCCCGCTCTCTGTGCTCTGTTTATTTCTAGAGTCTACCGTGATGATCTGTGTCTAACCTTTCAAGCCATGAAAGACCCAACTTTCCTTGACCTCCTACTCTTTCACAGGGCAAATGGTTCCTCAAATATCCACTAAATTATATACTTAGAAGTGAAAACTACACAGTTAGGAATTGTAAAATCACTGATCACAAATACCATTTGCAGGCACAGCCTAGGCAAATGCAACCACAAATATAAAGATATTTTATCAAAAAACATTTGTAAGTATCAGAGTTATGAGTAGCACATAAATTAGAATAATTCTAGATAAATATTCAGCATCTTGCAAGCAATATATTATACGAGTGAAACTTTACATTGGGATTCACCTTGTCTTAGTCATGTAGTGGACAAACACAATTGACTATCAGCTGTCCACTTGGCTGTGAAGGGGTAGTGAGTTGGCATAATTGACATCAAGCAAGGGGGCTGCACCCCTATACATCCCCCTCCTCTGCTGTGCATAATTTTAAGTTACTTGCTGTCCTGTGTGGTGTGCCCCCCCCCCCAATGCACATTACACCTTCTGCCTTTTTAATCCATCACGACAAAGGTGCAGGATATAAATGACAAAGAAATTATTCCCCCAGGATACAATATACTAAGGAAGAATAGAAAGGACAAAAAAGGTGGTGGCACTGCTATATTGAGCATCCAACGTGTTGGTGGACAAATTGAGCAGGTCTATTCTGACCCCTCACGAGTGGTCCCTGAATCCAGTGGTGAATCAACAGATTTTCCATCAGTGGGGTTTTCCAAGCTGCAGCCTGTTTGCATCTCCTCTCAACCACATATGCAGCAAGTTCTTTGCATTGACCCCCCCCCCCAGAAGAAAAATCCCCTAGGGATGCGCTCGCGCACGATTGGCCTTCGGCTCTCCTGTATGCTTTCCCCCATTGCCCTTAATTTCCAGAGTACTGCAGAAAGCCAGACGCCTTAAGACGCAGTTGATCTTCATTGCCCCCTTCTGGCCTCGGCAGGTGTGGTTGCACCTTCTATGGTCTCACTTGAGGCACCCACCCTGGGTGCTCGAGCCAGCTCCGGATCTTGTATCTCATCCGTCTCTGCTTCCACCCCCAAATCTTTGGACCCTGCGTCTGACAGCGTGGTATGTGCACTTCCAGTGATTTTGACCATGTCCAGGCTAGCCTTGCCCGTGAAGGATATTATATTATTCTTGCTTTCCAGAGATCTTCCACTAGGAAGGTATATATCAGTAAATGGAAGAGCTTTTCTATCAAAATAAGAATCTGGACCCCTTTTCAGCTTCCATTCCTGAGATACTTCTCTTTCTGATGTCTCTCTTTAAGGAAGGGGCCAGTTTCTCCACCATCAAGGTTCAATTGGCAGCGATTGTGAATTTTCATCTTAGTAATGATTCTACCTTTTCTTCTCAACTCTGCAATGCCTTTTTGAAAAGTGTTTTTCTTTTGCGACCCCCCCCCCGGTTAAACATCCATCCCCTCCGTGGGATTTGGCGTTGGTGCTGCAGGCATTAACAAAACCTCCCTTTGAACCGGCTACATTGTGTGATATCAAGTTCCTTTCATGGAAGACTGCCCTTTTGGTGGCAGTAGCTTCGGCAAGTCTCTGAGCTGCAAGCTCTTACAATTAAGCCGCCCTACTTAATTTTCCATAGGGACAGTGTGTCTCTGAAACCAGATCCATCTTTTATGGCCAAGGTAGCTTCAACAGCTAATCTTAATCAGTGTATTCATCTTCCACTATTTTTCCCTAACTGTACCAATAAAGGGGAATATGTTCTGCACACCTTGGATGTTCATCATCAGCTTTTCTATCTACACAGAACTAGGGAGTTTAGATGTTCAGACCAGTTGTTTGTAGCCTTTTCTAGGAATAGAAAGGGCAGAGGAATTTCAAATGTTACGGTTTCCCCGCTGAATTTTGCAATGTATTTCCTTCATTTACTCTTCAGAAGGTGTTCCTTTATCTGCACCAGTAAAGGCTCATTCCACAAGCAGTAAAGGCTCATTCCACAAGCAGTAAAGGCTCATTCCACAAGCAGTAAAGGCTCATTCCACAAGGGCAGTACCTACCTCAACTGCGTTTGCAGACCATCAATCCTTAAGATTACATCTGTGCAGCAGCAACATGGCCCTCTCCTCATACGTTCATCTCTCACTACAAGTTGGATTTGGTTTCTAAAGGAAGGGCTTCCTTTGGTTTCACGGTTCTTCAGCATGTCCTTCCTTGAGGCCTCCCAGGAATTAGGTAGCTGGGGACTCTGACCCTAACGTGAGGAGTGGTGACTAAGATAACAAGCAGACTAATTATCCACTACACCCAGTTTAAAAATAAACTAAAAACTTTTCTACTTAACTCCAAGACTTGCTCTTGTCATAAACCCACCAAGTCTCCCTTTCCTGTCTCACACTTTGCTACACACCATTCTGGAAAAAAAAAATTGATTATAGAACTTCATGTATGCATTTTATGTATTAACAACTTTGTAATTGTTCTCTTCTATGCTCAGCTTTGTTATTGCTTGTACTCAACTTTGTTATTCTTAACAGCTATGTAAATCCCTCAACTATGTTATTACTATACTTCTGCATGCAATCAATGTACTATGATGCAAATTTTCTAGAGCTTTTCTCCTCGGGTCTCCACTGAAAATGGGCCAAAAACCTGTTAACAAATGACAATAAATAAATAAAATAATAAATTAATAAATACATTTATAAATTTAAGAACCATCTCACAGTGCAAATACTAAATATACAATATCCCTCTGTTGAAAATGCAGAAATATTGTTCGCCCAAGTGCAACTCCAAAAAAGTAATAAACATAACTGGATGCTGTATTCTTCCCGGCAACAAAATACCCACTCTAGAAAATCTGCTCCATTGTTCCTGTTTATCTCTCCAAAATTAAATAATTCTGGGTGATTTTAATATAGATTGGGTACCCTGTAACTCTTTCACCCCAACAAATCATATTAATCTCCAAGGCTTTATCCAAGCCATCCAAACTCCAACAAGAACTGACAAGACAACTAACAGGGAATCAATCCTTGACTGGATTCTAACTAATAAACCTAGCCACCCCTCTCTTACAGTTTGCTTCCCAGATGGTCTAAGCGAACATCTGCCAACCTTCCTTCTACGACAATGCAACCATAATCCCAAAAGGTACAGTCTTATCATTTTATTAGAAAGAAAAAGAACTATAACCCCACTGATTTCATAGTAGAACTAAAACATTGCAATTGGGCACACCTGCAATACCTGGAATTAAATGAGGCAGTTACTTTAATAACACCTTCTTAAATGTATTAAATCTTCACACTCCTCCTAGAACCATAAGAACCAGATCTAATCCCATTCCATGGCTTACCAAAGAATCCAAAGCTCTCCTCAAAGATAGAATTAAAGCATGGGATCACTGGAAAACTAAGTCTCCAGCTGCACAACAAAGATATCAGGAGCTTAGGAATAAAGCTAAGAAACTAATAAAACTGGAGTAGTAATTAATTTTGTCAAATCTTCAAATCAAACACCAAAATAGCCCTCAAAAATGTGGGGCAGCCATTAACAAATTACTGCTACCAGGCAAAACTGGTACCCCCTCTCCCACCTTAATAAATAACTCTGACAGCATTCCCACTCAGTTTAATAAATTCTTTACTGAAACAATACTAACCCTAGCCAACCAAAAGAAAAATCAGCACACACACACACCCTTCCTCTGAACGCATCACTACTCCCATAAGGAACTTACAGTCAGTCTCTCTCTCTCATATATATATATATATATATATATATATATATATATATATATATATAAATATATAGGATAAAAAGTACCTCAAAAAACTTACGCCCACTACTCTGGCTGCTAAGAAATTACCAGGGGATTTCTTAAAAATTGTTGCTGATGCAGCAGCCTACCCTATAATCATTCTAATTAACAGATCCCTCTCAGAAGCCACCGTCCCACAGATATGGAAAATATCTCTCATAATCCCCCTACATAAAGGAGGTAACTCCACAGAGTTTACACTACCGACCTATAGCAATTTTATCCCCTCTAGCAAAAACTCGTATACACTTCCAAATGATGCACTACTTGCACAGACACACAGGCTCTTATTAAACACCCAGCACGGCTTCGATACTTCCATAGTACCACCACTGCCTTATCGTCCTTCTCCAATACAGTAAACTCTCATATAAATGCTGGTAAACTTGTTTCTGCCACTTTTCTTGACCTTTCAAAGGCCTTTGATATGGTTAGACATGACATTCTTATCAAAGAACTGTCTGAATTAGGACTCTCTCTTCCCGCATAGCCTGGTTCCGGAGCTATTAAGCGGGTAGTCAGCAAGCAGTCTTGTAGAAACAAGAACTCTTCCCCCCTTCTCCCAGTTAATCTTGGTGTTCCCCAGGGTTCTATTTTAGGCCCTCTGCTGTTCACTCTCCATACCAATAAGCTTCATTCCTCCACTCCCAAAGCATCTGTCATCCAATACACTGATGATTCTATGTGAATTTGTGCAGCTTCCTCACTACAGGAACTTCACACATTAACTCAGGAATCTTTCCTCTCTATAGAAACATGGCTATCCAATATCCAACTTATCCTAAACCCTGCTAAAACCAAATTACTACTCTTTAAACCTACTAGGTCCACCACATCAACTTCTACCTTTAATATGTCCAGTAACAAAGCTACCATCTTCCCCACAGAGCACACCAAACTCCTGGGCATTGAGATTGATAATCTAAGATTTGATATTCATATTTCCCAATCCATCAAGAAAGCTCACAAAAAACTAGGTATCCCCTATAGAAATAAAGAATTCCTTACCCAACAAACAAAAGCTACTATATCTCACACTCATTTTATTTCTACTCTCCTCTCTGCCTCACCTATTCTCACCAACCTTAGAAAAGCAGACCTAGCTAAGCTTGACTTCTGCTATAACAAAATAGCTAAATTTGCCTCATGCTCCCCATTCAGATCTCACCACTGCTCATCCTTGAAGCTGCTCAACTGGCTGGAACTTCCTCAACTCCTGCATTACAACCAACTCTCTCTGGCCCATAATATTTTATATCAACCTGGAAAAAAGCCTGCATTGCAAAGCCTACTTCACTTCCACACCAATAACAGAACTCTTCACTCCAGTAACAAACACGTTCTCACAGTAACGAAATCAAATAATACAGCAGATGATGCCCTCTTTTCTAATTATGTATCCAAAATATGGAATGCTCTATCCTTCTTGCACCTCCACTATGTTAGACCTTCATGCAGGTACCACTAAATTTACATTCAGCAGATTCTTGACTAAATAGAATGACTACACATTCACACTCCGGGGGGGGTCAAAGAAACAGAAATAACCAGCAATTTACTGTGCGTAAAAACGAAAGTCTAGTATTACCAGTCCAAAGCCAGAAATATATACTAAAAGAGATAAACACAGTGTTTTACTTACGATTGAAACTGCTTTCTGTTGTGATTAGGTAAACGAATCACTTATGCCCAAAGCACATTCAGCAGAATTATTTAATATCTTTAATATAATAATCATACCGGCTTACGTCAGGGTTAATGTACTTTGGCTGCAGCATGCAACACTGCTATATTATTGAAATAATTTGAATATACAGCTGTCTTACTCTCTAATGCTCAGTCCTATTTATTTCAGCACTAAATGAAACAGATTAAATGTTTTGCTAACAAACCCTGTATTTTTTTTTTTTTTTTTGCATTACTTAGAAATCAGAAGCGCTACTGCATATCAGATGTAAGCAAGTGACAGTATGTACTGAGTAACATTACTTTATCAAGCGAGACTTATAGGTAGGCAGCACCGTAGTTACGCAAAACATGATAAATAAACCTAACAAAATCCAAAGAATACGTGCAATATCAAAAAGTAACAAACTCACCAGATAAAAGAGTTAATACCTCATTACCCGGAAACACATTAGAACAACAACAACCCAGTAATGTTCTTCAAGTAAACTATTCCGTCTACTTTCCGTACGCTCTCGTGCAGGATTGGCCAATGGTTATCTGTTTAGGTTACCTATGGGAAAGGGGAAGTATACTTGTTTTTAACTGGATGTCAGATTGTTGAATTGGGAAGGTAATATAAAATTCATTACATACAGCAGAATCTTGAGTATTTTAAGTTATCACGATTAGTTTATGTTAGGTTAGTGTATCTTATTTAGACTTTCGTATTGTTTCTGCCACTTTCTTGTAAGTTTTCTTTTTGTTAGTGTGAACTTGGGTTAGCTTGGCTAGGTTTTCCTTGTAACTTTTTTCTTCTTGTTAGTGTGATATTGTTAATCCAAAAATAATTATTGATTATACTGTTATAGTATAAAACATAATTTGAAATATGTGATCTGCTTGTATATTTTCTGTGATTACCAGAGCTGGACTTAAATAACTTGTGTTTATGGGCGCAGAAATAATAAGATGGAAGAAAATGCACTTCATTAAATTTTAGAAATTATTACATGGGAGTGTAGAGGCCTAGCGGTGAAAGGCTTTCAACTGAGTTTCCTCTTCTTGTTTGTACAGTTTAGTGTCACTAATTTGGGTTTGGCAGTTTTATTTATACATCGTTGACTGGTCATGTCGACTGTTGCCCTTTAGTTAAAAAGAATGGGGGAAGCTCTACGTATTTTGCAATTTCAAGTAACCTTCGTGAAACTTTTTTTACGCAAAGAAAGCCCACGGTGTCTGGCAGTTCAAGATAACATTCTTATAATAAAAACAATGTAGTCAAGGACTGCTGAATCAGCTAGGGAACTTGTGTACATCTGTATAAGTTTTAGGACAAGTTGTGAAGAAAAACACATTTGGAAGAGTCAAAAAAGAAAAAAGCCATAAAAAATCTGTTCTGCACCGTACTCACCCATTTTAAGGAGCAGTGTGTACTGCTTCAGTTATAAGCTGTGCCTATTAGAAAGCAAAAGTTCACGTTTATGCGGCATGCATATATTGTATGTTAATTTATTTTATTTAGTTTTTATTTTATGGAGGTTAACCTGGCCACAGAGGTTAATTTTATGCCATGACTGTTGCATAATAAATATAATGTAAACATCTAAGAGGAATAGAACATACATACAAAAATATAATAGTCCCAAACAGAAACGTGGTGTGTGCAAACTGGTCAATCAAAATATAAGAAATCCAGTAAAAAAGCAAAGCGCGGCCAGACCACAGCTAATAAAATCAAGCAAGTTTTATTCCAGGAAATAAATGGTGAGCGCTTTCGCAGTAAAAAAATGCGACCAGACCACAGCTAATAAAATCAAGCCAAGTTTTATTCCAGGAAATACAAATGGTGAGTGCTTCGCAGTACTGTGAAAGCGCTCACCATTTGTATTTCCTGGAATAAAACTTGGCTTGATTTTTATTAGCTGTGGTCTAGTCGCTCTTTGCTTTTTTACTGGATACATATAAAAATATATAACAATGTAGGGTGATAGTCATAGTTCCATGGTTCATATGTGTGCAAGACCTAGCTCCACTTGTATGCAAATACAAGGGCACAGATTAATTATGGTGACTATTGTAGCGCGAAAGCCAGTGCAAAGGAACAATCATGCCCTACAACTGATTAAAGTGGGGAGATGGTTTAGTTGTGTGAATTAATCCAGTAATGTGCAAAGTCCCAATTAACTTTGGATATGTTCAGAAGTTGTGGATAAATGTCACTGCACAAGCCTACTTGAACTACTGCCAGGTAGTTCAATCGGGCAACACTCAGTGCAGCTATTCAGAATGATTTTTTTTTAAAAGCTAAAGGGGGTGTATGTTGACTATAGGGTTGTCCTTATGTGGATAACCCTGACTGATTGTTTGAAAGGTGTGAAAGATGGGAACACTAGGAAATAGGGAGGCATACATAAGGGACACACATAAAAGACATCAAGAGAATTAAGGTAGAGGAGGTGGGAGAGAAGGGGTACACTATTTTTGTCGGTGGATAGCCACCCTTATTTTTCATTTTTTTTTAATATGTATGAGAAGAAAGTTGGGGAAGTAAATAGGGAAGAGGGTGTAGGAGAGATTATTAGGAAAGGAAGGAGGTGAAGATGATTTGGAGAAATGCCCACCCCAGTCTGGAGGACCTCAAATGATTCCAGTGCCTGACGATCGTGCAGTGGAAGACCCTGATGATGGAGTAGTTGAGGCCTTCAGTGGTGGGAGCCAACTAAGGCAATGAGATTTGCACTTGCTGAAGAAGGTCTTGCATGGGCTGAAGGTGCCCCTCCACTGCCTGCTCAATCAGGTCCTGAAGCTCATGCATATCACAGCTTTCCATGCTGTACCATGACAGGGTGAATCCAGTATCAGTGCCACCGATGTCTGTGGGCAGGTAAAGGGTGATCCTGAACGTTTTCTGACCTGGGAGGAACATGGTTGTGCTACTTCTGGGATCTCTGGATCAGTGGAAAAGGTAACATAAAAGGAAGAGAGTAAGAAAGAAATGCAAAGTAATAGATAATAAAAATAAAAAAGAGAGAAGGAGGGAAAACACACAAAATGGAGGTAATAAACTCACTCATAATTGAGCGTTCCATCAGTGCATACTTTATTGTCAGTGCCTACTAGACATCTAATAAGCAGGTGTAATAAATGAAATGGTACTACATTTTGCACTGATTAAATATTCTGCTGTATGATGCTTGTATGGATTGTGCTGAAAAGGTTATGAGTATTGCAGAAATTATTCTTTGATTACTGTTTATATCCAAATGATTTCTTAAAAAAATAGACTTTTCATTTTATTTGCAACAGGATGTATTGTGCATCCTACATAAGGATTTCATAAGTATGAATAGTCTTTGCATACTCAAAAGCAGCCTTGGTTAACCTAACAATCTGTCTCTGGACTTGGTCATTGTTGTATGATCTCTCATTTAGAGTTACATACAGATGAGCATCTATGCATCCCTTTTATCCTTTTATTCTTCTATCATATATGTGTGTGCATTTTTTTTGTTGGATATGATACAATTACTAAGCAACACAGTAGGTCTTCATACCCTAAATGCAAATTGCTAACAAGGATGACTGATTTATGTGTATTCATTGACCGTTTTTAATTTTTTTTCAAATTTCATAGCAGTAGTTCTTACCTTTATATACTACTGGAGGATGTAATGATTTAAGATATATACACATCATTTAGTTGCTAGTTTGACCTTCACCCTCCACTCTGCCTAGAGTATAGTGGCTAGCTCTGGTCAGCCGTCTTCTACATGCATTAACTATTCAGGAAATAATGACTGTTTTTAATAAAAGTAGCACAGTAAAAAATGAATTCTGGCTTGCACTGAACACTACATTTCTTAAAACCTTTACACATTTCATTTAAATATTCTGTGCTTACGTATGTATGTCTGTGTGTATATCCATAAATACAGACACTTTTTTCAGTAGTAAGTATTACATATGTGTATTTGCATATGTATGTAAGCATCTCATATATGTGTACGAGATACATACTCACATATACTAATATGCATCTGTGTGTACATATATTTATATATATATATATATATATATATATATATATATATATATAGATATGTGTATGTGTATCTCTCTCTCTCTATATATATATATATATATATATATATATATATATATATATATATATATGTGTGTGTGTGCACGCATTTATACATACACATATGTAAACATATACAGGTATGTGTATGCATGTGTATAATTTCTTATATTTGCATATATATGCTTATATGTTTGCATGCATGCATACATTTTTTGGGGCATGTGCCAGCGTTTATTTAGCATAATTTCACTCTGATATCCTGACTTTATATACAAATCTGTTTATCAACCTATGGAAATGAAGAAGAAAAAGGAGAAAAGTAAAATACTTACTGCAGAACTCTGTCCTTCTCTCCTGAACCTACAATAGCCATTGGACCAGTTGGTCACCACTATACCTCTGCAGGTTAACATACCTTTGCCGGCACTCCTCTACAAAGTAAAGGGATCCCTGTCAGTGATGGCAGGCCCCCCCCCCCAACTCCTGCCAGATATCAGTTTTCTTCCATTCGGTGCCTGCCTCTGCATGTTCGGCCTTCTGCGGGTATGACTTCTTCATGAGCTAAGCCATCATTTTGTCTCCTTATTGAACCAGTTTGGAGCACCTCTCCAAGATCTTAGAGCTACTGCCATCCTATGAAGTGCCAATACAAAAGTGAGGAATATAAGTGCAGGGCACAGGATCAGAAAGTGTGAACCACACCTTCTGATGTGGGACATCAGCATACCCAACCCATGCAACACTACAGAGGTATTACCATGGAAGTGATAGCACCGTAAAGTTTGGTTTACTGAGTGTATTGAAGCAGTGACCAGATTTTTTTTTCACAGATATGCCTTATTTTGCTCTGTGAAGAGAAATCAGTCATCAAGCCATTAAGTGTAATGTGTTTCATGTGTATTTATTCACACAGAGTAATGTTCAGATATGGATTTTACAATATTATTGTGGTAGATCAATAATAAGTTATGGCAGCATACCTGTAAAGGTATTGTTGGTATTCCTTTAATAATTACTATTTTGTAATTGCACTACATTAATAACCTGTTTCGGTTGTGTTTCTTGCATCAGTCAAAATAAATGATTGGTGGAAATGATAGTGCGGCATAATTTGAGAGTTGTATATAGAATAACATTTAGTAGTTTCCAACCTAAATTTTGGCACTGCAGGTATAGAGTCCAATGGCCTTGCATATCTATATTTGAATGAGACATTCTGTGTGTTGCTGTGCATCCGTGACTACCTTAAGTCATATAATGCTGATTAAACAGCATACACCAACATCCAAGACTGAGATTCATAGAGATTGCCTTGTCTGAGCTTCATCTGCACATAAACTTAAAGTGGGCCACAATTCTCACCATTAGTTATTCTGACACCATTTTAGCCTTGCTTAGCCAAGCTTGGCAATAATGGATGTGAGAAAGAGCAAAATTGTTAAAGAAAGCTAAAAATATTTTTAACTTAAAAATTAATGGAAAAATACGGAAATTCAATTCAGTGGACAATTTCACTATGTAGAAAATAATTTGTTTTAGGGTAAAGTGAAGTTAATATGCAGCTATTCTATGTTGATGACAGGAGTGTTAATGACAGTAGTTGTAAATGTGAAGTTTCCTTTATTAGTTCTGCATACATGGTTGTATAATTTGTGCAAGAAATTTAAGGGAAGATAGCACTGAACATTATTTTCAGCACTGATCAGTTTATAAAAATAAATATTCCGATATTGGAAATGATAAATGCTTACAGTGGTGCTTTCATTTATTAATGATGCTGTACAGGATACTCCATGAAAATGTTAACAGTACATTGAATAGACATATATGTGGAAGTCTGCTTTAATTTGTTATTTGCTGTCAGGATATTGTAGTGAAATTTGTACAACTATTATATTCATTCCTTAGATTAATGCTTGTATGTTTTTGCTTTGAACTTAGGTTTGAGTTCTTTTTGTATTTTGCTGCAAGTATGGTTTGGCAAGAGACTTTTGTGTTAAGACTGCAAATATGTAGTAATGCATTTACTTTGTAGGATACTTTCAGTACTTTGCTGCAAAGGTGGTGTTTTTTTTTTTGTTTTTTTTTTTTTCTGTAAATCAAGTTTCTCTAGGGTGGTACTCTATCTTTTTTCAGGTGAATGCATGATGCAGCAGCAGAATCCAGACAGAGGAAAGACAAATTCACCCCTGAGGAGGACACCTCCTTATAGGGGCTTTCAAGACATATGTTAAGTGCCTGTTTGACAAAAGGTTGGGCAAGACAAGCAGAAAGAGCGAAGGTGTAGACCCAAGTGGTTTTAGGTGTAAATGTGGTTGTGGAGGAATCACTCTTTGATGCCTCTTTATTGTTCATCTACACTTTCATTTGAGGTCTCAGTCACACACCATTCTGGGATGGGGATAAGGACTGGGTACTCCGGACATGTGGGTGCACAATAAGGATTAGACCATGTGATTCTCTGGGAAAGTACTGGAAAAAGCAGGGGGATATAAAACAATGGAAGCAATCCCCTATTGACGCAGTGCAGAAAAAGGGACAACAACATGGTGGAATGTGCCTGAGCAAGAGCTATGCATAATGCAATTGCCCGTAGTAGTAGTAGGGGTGGGGGACCTCCTACACTTATCTCTTTAGCACCCGATAAATAGTATCTTCTCTGTGTATTGAGGAGATAGTTAATACGCTAATGAGGATGCCATAGGCATCATCAGAAGTGGTGTGGAGAGTGCAGTTAACCACTTCAGTAGCATTCTCAGTCATCCAGTCAGGAAGTTTAGTGCATCCTTCCTATTGCAAATTCACATAATGAAAATTACTGCACAGGTTAAATGGTTGTATATAAACGCATGACATTTTTTATCAACAGAGGAATCCTCCATTTCTGTCCATCAGAAAAGTGGTCTGAAAGTGTATAGTAAGTGTACTTCAGTTTGTTAGACAACATTTATTACTTTGTTCCAAGGTCTCAGTAACACTGTCATCAATTACTCCTTCACAGGGTCTGCAGCAGAAATGAGCAGTCCACTCTACCAGCACAGTTGGAAGATGTCAACAGTAGAATGGCTGCTGATGATAACCTAACAGTTACATTTATGGCACAGCCTAAGGACAGTGGCATACAGCTGCCAAGTGAAATGGCAGGATCACACAACCCACAGCAGGTACATAACTTTGCATGAAGTGACACAAGCAAACACAGTCAAGTGTATGAAGACATTACATTGCAGGTGGTGCAGGGTAAGACCCCATGCACCTCAACACCAGTCTTTCGCCTACAACAGGAACACATTCAGAGGTAGTAGAGTCAACTGTGACACCTGTGCAAAGGGATGTCAGGTGCAGGCATATGTGTCTGCCACCTCCTGACAAAGAAAAATTATTAGCAGCCCAGCAGCAGATGTGCCACAACCTTATTCAACCTCAGTCCACTGCCACAGAGAGTCAGCTAGAGATGGCCAGAGTAATGTAGGGTGCATATGAGGGTTTCCACCAGTACATAGAAATGGTGGGGAATAGGGATAATGCTATGGTCAGACTCCTGTGCAGTATGGTGGCACACACAGCAGCCATCACTAGTCAGGACCTACCAGACTCAAGTATGAAATAGTAGTAGATGGGGATAAGAATGGTGTACCCTTCAGACATGTGGGGGCATAGTACATCACACACCATATGATTCTCTGGAAACTACTGGAAAAAGTGGGAGAAAGTAAAACAAAAGAAGACAAGCAGGCCTCTTCAGTGTTAATCTACTCTCTCATTTGATGCGTCAGTCATACAGCACTGTGAGATCAGTATCTTTAGGATCACTTGCATCCAGTAGGTCATGCCATTACAGCAGATCAGCATAAAGCTCACATGCTAGCACTTCTACATGATCATGAGCACCATCAATGACATTGTTCTTATGGGATATTGTGTATGAAACATTTGACTTACTGTATGGCAGCATTGGTGCCAGAAGCTCCTGAAGACTGGCAGAGTGGAGAACAGTGGCATTTAATGATGTTAAAAGGTGCAATTTTATTTATTGGCATCTACTGCCACAAGTGAAGCAGACAGTAGAATATGAAATGTATACTTGCCTTTCAAAACATATGAAATATGTGTACTTTGCTATAAAAGGTGGTTGATATCGACCAAAAACAGCCAGTACAGTTTTTTGAAATTCAGATGATAGCATGCACCGGCTTTTTTCTGACCAAGAGTGTGGCACAGTGGGGATTGGAGAATTTGCCATTTCCCTACTGTAATAGTATCTCAGACTTTGGTGTATATAATTATGAGGGGGCTGTAGGGGGTGCAAGGGGGCTTGCCCTCTGCAAAAAGAAATGTTAACTTTGTTTTTGTGTATTTTTCAATTGGCTGGTAATCAACCAGTTGTGTGCAATCACTTGCTGCACAGTATTTTTTTTTTCACTATATGGACACATTTGTTACATCATAAAAAATGGCAGAAAATATTACTTTCCCGTATATAAAAGTATTGCTTAGAGGTCTTATTTCATAAGGGCACACAAATCATACGACAGAGCTGTATACTGTTTGTCAGATTGAAAAAAAAAATGCAAAATGTATGTGCTTGTGAAAAAAAAAGCAGCAAATTCAGAGCATCCAAAACAACCACATGTGCCTGCTTGGTGGTACCTAGCAATAAAGGGCTAATTTTTTGTAACCACACAGTGTTTCATTAGAATGACAAATCATGATCTTCAACAACAAAATTTATTGAGATGGTGGCTCCAGTTAAGACACAACATTGTGTCTTCTTTTATATTGCACTTTATTGTAAATGAGTGTAAATTTGGGGGGGGGGGGGTAAAGTTCAATGACAAAAATGATGTGTTGACAACTTGGCGAATAAGTATTTTAATCCATTATTGTACTTGGTGTACTGCGCAGACAGTCATTATAGCACCCACAAAACATGATTCTAGGCTGTGGCACAAAAGGTTCGTGAAGTAAATCTCCTGGGACCTGTAGTTGAAATGTCATTCTCTGTCTTCCTTTCATTATGCAACTTTCAAGTTAACAAAAGAGACATCATTTATGAAAACACAGCGAAAACTACAGATGTTATGTAGTCCAATCTTGCCTTCATTTTTACCCGTGGGTTCAGAGCCAAACTTCGGCTCCGACTCGGCCATACTCTAGCTCCAAGTCTTCAATTGGCTTGTGGCTGAGATATCCAAACAAGAAACAGGTGCCCGTGGAACCCTTGCACGGCCAAACAAAATGAGTTCAAAAAAACGAAAAAAGCCAGCAAGTGTTGGCAAATGCCACAAATAAAACTGGTAGTTTATTCACATAGGGAGGACAAATCCCCCTATGTCTGAAGACATCAAACCTGTTTCAGCTCCTCAGAGCCTTCTTCAGTGAAATACAAGCAATAAAAAGTCAAAGCAACAGTACAATTGTATATATATGGTAAAACCAAACATAGAAACCAATCAGAGACCTGCATTCAAAATTGGGCATTAAGGCCAGGTGAGAACAAGGCTCCAAGTTTTACAATCCATTTTCTTTCCTTGGAGCTGAGTAATTCATGCCAATATTGTTTGTCTTTGCATTTCCCCTTGATACAATCAATAATGACAAATTTAAAAGAAGCTGATGCATGTTTTAAACTGTGTTTATAAAGTGCATTGCTAATACGTTTGTTTTTGATGTCACTCAAATGTTCACAAATTCTAAGGCGAAAAGCCCTGGATGTCTGTCCAACATAAAAAGCAGAACAGTTACAGGTCACCAAATAGATGACCCACTCAGTGTTACAATTAGCCCAAAATTTGATGTCAAAGACCTCTGAGGTATTTTTGCTGCTAAATTCCCTGGTGTTTAAGACACGAGTACAAAAAGAACAATGTCCACAAGGAATACACCCCACGATGGGTTTGCCTGTCAAGGACAACTGAATAGAAGCAGAGGAATCAAAACCAACCTTCTTGTAATGACTAAATTTAGAACCAATGGTCTGTCCCCTTCTGAATGAAAAAGAACATCTATCTGGAAGAAAAGAGTTCAATTTATGATCAGCCTTAAGCAAATTCCAATGTCTATGTATGATGTTAATGAAGCCCTGTGCATTACGTCCATAGGTGGTCACCAGACGTAAGGGCTGTGTGTTTGAATTTTTATTCTTGTCCCTGTATGATAATAGGTCCTCTCTATTTGTGTCAGATGCCCATCTTTTGGCTGCATATACAATGCCTGGACGATAGCCCCTCTGGATGAATCTGTGAGTCAGATCATCACGGGCCTCAGAAAAAGACTGTTGGCTTCTTCTGGCTCTAAGGAACTGAGATTTGGGTATGTTCTGGATGATATGTTGTGGGTGGAAGCTGGTAGCATGTAATACAGAATTAAATTCCAGAAATTTCCTGAACATCCTAGTTGACAAAGTATTATCCTCATTTCTACTGATTTCAACATCCAGAAATACTATCCTAGATGTATGACAGGTCATCTTGAATTCAATACCCCATATATTATTATTAAGATATTCAAGAAACTCCATGAGATAATGTTCATCAGCTTTCCACACCAACCAACAATCATCCAGATAACGACGCCAAATGTCCATCTCACACATGTAGATATTGTGATTATGGTCGTAAATCATAATTTCTTCTATATATGCCATAAAAAATCTGCATATATGGGTGCAAAAGATGCACCCATAGCAGTCCCTTTAGTTTGCCAGTAACATTGATTTTGAAAGTAGAAAACATTACTAGTCAAAACATGTTCCGTAAGACATACTAAGAATGTATTGAATCCAGGTAGGTATAAACGTGATCTAGCCAACCAATAGTCCAATGCTTGTAAGCCTGCCCAGTGTGGAATGTTAGTGTAAAGAGAGGTGATATCCAAAGTACACAATAGCCAATGTGATTCAATTTGGGTGTTATTAATAATGTCCAAAAATTGGGTGGTGTCTTGAATTCTAGCTCTAATAAAACCCAATAATGGTTTTAAATATTGGGTTAGATATTCAGACAATGGTTCGGTAAGAGACCCATGTCCAGAGACTATGGGTCGACCTGGTGGATTGCTAGCATGTTTATGGATCTTGGGTAACAAGTAAAGATATTGTTTCTTGGGTGACAAAACCATTAGTTGTTCTTTTATGGATTGTGTAATAATGCCCTCCTCCACCGCATCAGTCAAAAACTGACCAATTTGACGCTGGAAATGAAGTGAGGGATCCAAAGGCATCCGCCTATAGTATTCTATGTCACCCAATTGCCTCATGGCTTCCTTATCATAAGCAACCTTATCCAGTACCACCACCGCACCACCTTTGTCAGCTTGAATAATAACTAGATCTTTAACAAGCTCATCCAAACTATTTATTTCATCAATAGACAAATTGTTATAAGAAATGGGAAAATCCCTAAGATGACAATGTATGTCCTGCAGGACATTTTTTTGGAACACCCCTACTAAATGTGTCATGGGCGGGTTGAATGTAGATTTTTTGAACTTGAAATCATGAGATGTATCACAAGTATTATTGTCAAAAAACATTTTCAAATTCCATATTCGACAAAAGTTTACCACATCCTGAGCCAAAGATTGTTCAGAAACAAAAAACCCAGGGACAAAATTAAGCCCTTTATTCAAAAGCTGAAGTTGTGCATTAGTTAATTCAACAGAAGAAATGTTATGGACATTGAAATTAGGCATTAATGTTGTGTCATTATTTTCAGAAGTGCCTCCAGACTCTGTTTTGATGCGTCTTTTCTTATGCTTCCGCCCCCCTCGTCTGTATCTAAATTGGGAGGGTGTAATGAGTTGTCCCTTTTGGCCTTGGGTAACCCATCTCTAGAATATTCATCAGGTTCACCTTCTGTGTTAGAGGAAGTATCCTCACCAGAGGTACCACTGGAAAAACCAAAATTTTTCTTGAGAATAGATTTGGGCCTCTTTCTTTTAGGGGTAGATGACCTTTTATTATCCTCTCTAGGTAATCTAAAAGAGACATTTTTAGATGTATCAAAGGGTTTACCCCTCTCATAGTCACCTACATCCCTGAGAATTATTTTAAGTTTCCTATCCTTTAAAATGGTTTCCATTTTAGACAAATCCATGGTATCGTCAACCCCTGTCTCCACCTTACGTTCATAAAAATTAGCCAAAGCATCCACAAATTTGGAAGAGGCCAACTGTTGAATGTGGCCCCAATCCTGAATCAATTGATCATCAATATTAGAAACTAGAGGTTGTACCTTAACCCTGAGGCCCCGTTGAGTAATATGTTTCTGCTGATATGCTTTAAAAAGACGTAAATGCCACACATTGGTCCTAACTGTCTTCATACTTTTTCCCAATCTAGTAAAAAATACATCACATTGTGTGTCCAAATCAGACCCAGTCACCTCAGAGGTTGATGATGATCCATGTCTGTCAAGACCAAACACAGATAAATCATCCACATCAGATGATAGACCTTGTATAATAGGTGACAATGCCATATTTTGAACCACAAGACCAGATCCAACCAAACCAAATGAGTTATGTAATTCAATAAAAAAAATAACAGTCAATGAGAAAAAATCCTGTCAATGAAACACTGATATGCAAAAGAACACAGAAAATGGTGTGTCCTATATTGTCAGGCCTGCACAATTAAGATATTGCCTTAACAAAAATTCAATAAAGCATCAAAATCATCCAAAATAAGACCATTATACACCTTAATACCCATGAATCAAAAAATCTATAATAAAGCTTGGTACTGTGTATAAGTCTTATGGATGAATGATCAATTGTTATAACCAATACAATAAAAACCGCCTAGACGACCCGAAAACATCATTAAAGTCGTCCCACTGCGTATTGGTATAAGCAGGCCCAAAGATACAATATGTGATATGGTGATGTGCTCCGAAACCAACGGCACAACACCACCAATCAACATAAAGTGTATGGCACACTGAAAAATATATTTATACATTCGCCATGAACCACCTATTATAATAAAATTATTCCTGAAAAAAAACATCACCAATGTAATGTGTCCATAATAATCAACAATATCAATGTTCCACAACACATCTCTGATACATAACTAAACTGGTAAGGTTGGGTCCAGAATATCATAGGTCAAAAAATAAAAATAATGATAATAATAATAAAGGTTTATGATACCTGTTGTCTAGAATGGACCACAATGTGACAAACTGGACAGAAGTAATATTTATCCTCAAATGGTATTGGCAATCTGAAACAATTCACATTGCCTAAATAGAAGAACTGTATAGTGAAAACCAGAACAGCAAAAGTCTGTAATGATACCACTGATATAAATTGTGGTCAAAAATTGAAATGAGATTTGTACCCAGGAATTCAATAGGGTACAAAAAGAATTTGTTCACATCAACATTTCATTTGGGGCAAACACAATGGTTATACAAATAGGAACAACAAACATCCTCTCTAGAACATCACTGTAATAAAATGATGATCCACTGCTAGTTGAACAGAGAACAACAAAATCATATGTCCATAATATGAATTCACTAAATGTCATCTACATTAAAGATAACTTAAACACTGGAACATGTGTATATGATTCAAAAAATCAAAACACACCCCAAAATCATTCAGGAAAGCATTAAAAATGCTATCCACATTGACAAAGGATCAAACAGTAGTTCAATGTAGATAAAAATCTATGTATGTCGACCCCATATCATGTTTGAAGGGAATCATATGCATGAAAATACAAACATATATAAGAAATTCACAATAGTAAATGCACAAAAATATTCAAAAAAATAAATAAACAACAAATTGACCTAAAGATGCTAATAAACATATTAAATCATCTAAACCATGCAAAATGCATGTATATTAAGTCCGCTTGAAAAAACGGGCGCCAAGCAATCCCAAACAAGCGTTGAAAAAAACCGTCATGACAAAAACTGACAATATTGGTAAATAGATCAAAAAGAGTATGGCTACGTACATAAACTATATTGTAACCATACCACATTCAACCTGGGCAATGACAATGAACAATTTAATAGTTAGAAGAGGGTGAGCAACAAGCTCGCCTAAACATACCTAATATGTGTATCAACCAACATGTAATGGATGTCCCACAGTCCAAATGGTGTCTCTGTAAATGAAGACTGAACCATATAAAATACATGTGTGTTAAATCCGCTTAGGAAAAGGACACATAAGTCCAGAACTGGCTTAAATGAGAGGGAATCCTCCAAAAAGCTGGCGATACACACAAATAGATCAAACAAAAATAAACAGATGCGTAATGAGTATATTGACACCCATATAGAAAATAACCCAAAAATATGAAAAATGTCACTGTTTAGAGCATCTGAATCATATAAAATGCATGTATATTAAGTCCGCTTTGGATAACGGACACCAAACAATTCCAAACCAGCGTTGAAGGAAAAAACATCATCACAAAAACTAACAATATTAGCAACATGGATCAAAAAAAAAAAGTATGGCTGCGTACCTACACTATGTCGTAACCATACCAAATTCAACCTAGGCAATAACTATAAACAATTTAATGATCAAAATAAGGTGAGCAACAAGCTCGCCTAAACATACCGTTTATGTATATCAAGCAACATACAATAAATGTCCCACAGTCCAAATAGTGTCTCTATTACCGAAGCCTAAATCATACGAAACAAATGTGTGTTAAGTCCGCTAAAAAGACGGACACAAAATAAATCCAGAGCTGACTTGAATGCGAGAGAATCCTCCAAGACGCTGGCAATACACGCAAATGGATCAAACAGGAAGTATGGTTACGTGCATACATCAAACGTAACCATATGCCATTCAAAACAGCAAGCAGGCAAAATTAACTCCTCCGATGTTCTAATGTTCTTAAGAATGCAGCATAAACAATGAAAAACAAAATATATTGATCTATTGCAATGACAAAAGATTGCTCATGTCTCGATTATGTCTCAATAATGATAAAACTTTGATAACTGGCACACCAGCCAACGATGGTTCCCAGCAACTGAGAAAAGCAATCCAAACACGAAACAGGTGCCCGTGGAACCCTTGCACGGCCAAACAAAATGAGTTCAAAAAAACGAAAAAAGCCGGCAAGTGTTGGCAAATGCCACAAATAAAACTGGTAGGCTGAGATATCCCATTATGCAACAGGTCTATTCCCCAGATCTCGTTTGCTGTTCGTTACGATCAGACGTGGTCTTGCTTTTGACCGTGGCTAAGTATACTGTTTATAAACATTATATAAACTTTTGACTTGTTTTTGCTCAAAAAAGCTATTTTCATAGCTCTGTGTGTGTGGTAGTGGTGTTATACTGCCTTTGTTTTGTTTCTCTTGCTGTTTTTGTGGCCTTGTCATTAGCCGTTTTGGTATCCCGTTTGTTTCCTTTCTCCCCACAGGCTAGACCCATTTCAGTTAGAGGACCTAGTCCTCCTGATTGTTTCCGTGTGGTCATTGGTTTGGTGCTCCATTCTGTTAGCGTTTAGTGTTGTCGTGTCTGGCTAGTGGTGGTATCCTGCCCTTGTTTCCCCGGGCTAGGCCCGTTTAAGTTAGAGGACCTAGTCCTCCCTGTAGTCTTTTCCGCTGGTTACTAGGCCGTTTTTAGTTAGGGGCTCTATTTCTCGTGCGGGGTTTAGTTGGGTCTAGTGTGTGTACGTATTGCTTTGTATCTGTGTGTGTGTTCTCCTTTTCAGCATGTCCAAGGATTCTAAGGAATACAGGAATTCGGGTTAGTGTGTTTGAATGCAACAATGAAATGTCTTTCATTGATGGGCACTCTGTGTGTGTGCATACTGCTTGGGGGCTATTTACCTCCAAGAGTCCTGCTTGTTTTGTCATTCCTTCCGTCCCCGTGTACTACAGGAGAGGAAAAATAAGCTGCTTAAACACTCCTTCGAGGAAGACTTGGCTAAGTCTTCCAGTGCCTTATCCTCTCCAGCTAGAAAGGACAAAAAGACTTCTAAGAAGCGCTCTCCGGCTCCATCTGTTTCTTCAGAGCCGTCAGAGAAAGTTACTAGAACAGCTTCTCCTGTTCCATTGCCCTCGGTACCGACAGAAGGTAGCGTCTTGACTAAGTCCATATCGGCTCCCAGCCTTTCGGAGCTGTTTACAGATTTTTTGGTTCGGAGCCGGTCTCCAGTTATTCGACCAGTTTCTCCTTCACGCACGTCCCCTTCTGTAGGGAGTTCCAGATCTCCAACAGTATCCTCCAGGTCCTCCAGAACACTTTCCGATGAGGACGTGTGGATAGAGTGGTGAAGAAACTGCTTCAATCATCGGTGTTGGCCAAATTGATTTTGGCTCTGACCCAGTCTGCTCCGGAGCCTATGGCCTCTTCTTCCTTTGTTGTTCCTCCTCCAAGCCTTTCTAGGTATTCGGAGCTAGAGTTGTCAGTTCCATCGGGTGCCGTTAGGTCGGTTCCAGTAGCCTCGCCTGGCCTCTATGTTCCAATTTCTGCTCCGACCCTGTCGGCTCCATCCACGGGGTCGAGGGTCCATGGTTCTCTGGTTGAACCCGAAGGGGAGGACTCGATCAATCTTAATCATTTCTGAGCCTTCTTCTCGGTGCTTCGGCTCGAGTGAGCTTGGACGCGACATCTGCTTTGGACCTCATCTCCTCGGTGCTGAGGGCTACTACTGTATCCTCTACAGTTAGTCGGCCTTCGGAGCCAGGGGGAATCGGCTTTTGAGGTTATCAGGAGCGTGCTGGCCAGGTCATCAGCTGCATCCTATGGCATCGATACTCTGCCCCCTCCAGCACCGGTGTCAGTTTCGGATCACCCTCTATCCATGGGCAGCTGAGACCCTAAGCCTCAGGATACCTCCGTGAGTGGTCCCCAACTTTCTGATGTCTCCCCAGAGTTTTTGCCTGAGGAGCCCGCCAGAAAGAGATTGTGTAAGAGGAAACACCTCGACTCCCCGGATGAGTCTCTCACATCGGACACCGACCTTGAGGAGTCAGAGGGGTCCCCCAAGTCGTCTTCCGAAGATATCTCTTTTTCAGATATCCTGAAGATCTTGAAGCGGAGAGGCGGCTGGCCCTCCAAATCCCCTTCTGATGAGGAGTCGGTGTTCCTAAAGGCTTTCGGGTCTCAACCCTCCGCCTCTTGAGTTTCTCCCCCTTTTGATGAGCTACTAGATCTGACACTGTGGAACTGCCCCTAGGAGACCCAATAAGTTTTTGTCCGCCCCCACTGACAAGGAATATCTAACAAAAGGCGTTCCAGTAGATGCCATGGTGGTGGCAGCAGCCACCAAGAAGGAACTTGCTGAAACTTCATCTACCGTCCATCCACCTAACAAGGAGTCCCGGGCTTTGGACAGATATGGAAAGCATGTGTTTGCCTCAGCGGCCTTTACACTGCGGTCGCTGAACTACTTGACGCATTTTACAAGGCTTCAGAGAGATCTCCTAAAAGAGCTAGGAGATTCTCTACAGGGTAACATTTCTGATGCCGAGGCACAGAAGGTCAATGCATAGATGTCTACCCTAAATTCCCGTACCAACTCCTCCATGAGGCTGATCTCATACGCAGCCGACAGAGTGAGTAGGGCAGCGGGTTCCAGAGTCTCTCTTAGGAGACACTCCTGGATGCGCCTGTGCAATTTTGCGGAGGCCTTCAAGTCTACGTCCACTAATGCCCCCTTTGACGGTTCATTGTTGTTCGGAACCAAGGCGAAGGACACTCTCACTAGGTGCGAGCAGGAAGGAAGAACCCTGCCTGCTGTGGGAGTCCATTTTTCCATGCCTTCTAGACCTTACCTCAAGGGCCAGAAGGGTGGGAAAATGTGGTTCAGAAAGTCACAGAGGTTTTTCAGGGCACACAAAGTGATTCCCCCTCCGGAGGCAGGGGAGGGGGTGGAAATTCAGGTAGATGCCGCCTTAGAGGCAGAGGAGGCCCACGTAACCAGGGGGACCGTGATTCCTTCCGTAGTTCTCCCTACCAGTGCTCCTGAAGGGAGGCCCGACTATTTCTTTATTCCCAGAAGCCTGGCAAGACGTCACCCAAGACGAGTGGGTATTAAAGATAATTTCCAGAGGTTATCATATTCCCTTTCTCTTCTCCTCCCCTGCCAACCAAGAGAATCCCAGACGTTCCACCCAGTCACAGGGATTCCGCAACTTTAGAAATAAAAAAGTTGCTTTCAAAGGGAGCCATCCAGCCTGTCCCCACAGACCAAGTAGGATTAGGGACTTACTCCAGATTGTTTTTGGTGCTGAGAAGAACAGGGGGCCTGAGATCCATCTTGGATCTCAGCCGATTGAACCTTCATGTACAAAAGTCCAAGTTCCGCATGGTCACCTTACAGTCAATACTCCCTCTGTTAGGGAAAGATGTGTGGATGTGCTCCATTGACCTCAAAGATGCTACTACCTTATCAAGATGGGCAGGGCATCGAGAAGTCCTCTATGCTTCCGGCTGGGAGCCAGTCATTTTCAGTTTCACGCTCTGCCCTTTGGTCTCACCACAGCCCCCAGGGTGTTCACTAAATGCATGGTGGTGGTAATGGCTCACTTGAGACGTCAGGGATTCCAAGTGTTTCCGTACCTGGACGACTGGCTCCTTTCTACCACCACCAGGCACCTACTGTTACAGACCAGGGACGCCACCATTACACTGTGCCAAAGGTTAGGAATTACTTTAAATTGGAAAAAATCTGCCTTGTTGCCCTCGCAGCGTGTCACTTTTATCAGCGCCGAACTAGGTGCGGTGCTCATGAGGGCCTTCTTACCGGAAGAGAGAATTCAGGCTCTACAACAGCAGATCTACGCCTTACTACCATTGAGGAAGGCCAAGGCAAAAGTGGTCCTCATGTTATTAGTGACCATGGCTGCCACGATCATGCTAGTTCCTCTTGCCAGAGTACCCATGAAGGTTCTTCAGTGGCTGCTTTTCACCCAATGGTCACTACAGCATCTTCCACTCTCCCATTCTATTTTGATTACGGACATGTGCAAGCAGTATCTCTGCTGGTGGCTTCAGGCCAGCAATCTCAATGTGGGCAAGCCTTTTGTCCCATCGTCTCCAGTTGCCACAGTGACCACGGATGCCTCCCAGATTGGGGGGGGCATTATCTCGGCAGGACAGTCCAAGGCACGTGGCAGGATCACAAGACCCATTTGCATATCAATGTCTTGGAGATGAGAGCAGTGCTATTAGCGTTGCAAGCACTTCAGAGCTTTCTCCCTCTAGGGACAATTGCAATCCACTCAGGCAACATGTCAGTGGTATGGTATCTGAACAAACAGGGAGGCACCAAATCATACCCCCTTTGCAGAGAGGCACTTCGAGTTTGGCAGTGAGCGGTGTCTTCCCAACGCTTTCTAGTTGCAACGCATATACCAGGAAAGTCCAACATGATTGCTGACGGGCTGAGCAGAGCTATCCTAATGCCTCACGAGTGGTCCCTGAACAATTATGTTGCAGAGAAGATATTCCACAGATGGGGTCAGCCTTGCTGCGATCTATTTGCCAGCCCCCTCAATGCCAAAGGCAGCAGCTATTTCACCCTTATCCCCCCTGGAGGGGGAGACACCCAGGGATGCTCTGGTTCACGATTGGCCCTCCGGTCTTCTCTATGCCTTTCCACCATTACCCCTCATATCAAAGGTCATTCAGAAAGCACAGTCTTTGGGAAGCAAAATGATCCTCATTGCCCCACACTGGCCTCCTCAGATTTGGTTTCCCTTCCTTCAACTCTATCTAATGGACAAGCCCTGGATTCTGGACCCAGCTCCAGATCTGCTGACTCATATGTCAGGACAGTTCCATTCCTCCATCCAAACCCTCAAGTTGACAGCTTGGCTGCCCCAGTTCTGTCCTTAGTCAGGCTTCATGATTTTTCCCCGGAAGTGGTCCATATTTTATCATCTTCCCACAAGCCTTCTACCAGGAATATTTATTCCAGTAAGTGGAAGAGATTTTCTATTTGGGCCCGTGAGAGACATATTGATCCTTATACAGCGCCTATTTTGGCAATATTAGAATTTCTTTCTCAACTGTTCAGTCAGGGGTCAGCTGCAGCAACCATTAAAGTGCAACTGGCAGTGATTTCTACCCTTCACGTTGCTAATGAGCCCAACCTTATGGCTGATAGGCTTTGTAGGGCTTTTCTGAAAGGGACATTGTTACTCCTACCTTCATTCTTTGATCCAGTGATGTCATGGGACCTCAATTTTGTGTTACAGAAGCTCACCTCAATTCCCTTTGAGCCTGCAGCTACATGTGACATCAAATTCTTGTTATGGAAGACCGTATTCTTGGTAGCCATAACTTCAGCTAGCGGGTCTCTGAACTCCAAGCATTATTGATTAGGCCACCTTATTTGGTGCTTCACAAAGATACGGTCTCCTTAAGAACCAATCCTTCTTTTGTTCCAAAGGTTGCCTCTGTTGTTAATATCAACCAATCCATTGAGTTGCCTGTGTTTTTTCCTGAATTCTCCAACAAGGCAGAATTTAAGTTTCATCAGCTAGATGTTCATAGACAATTGTGTTTCTATTTACATAGGACAAAAGATTTCAGGAAATCAGATCAAATGTTTGTCTCGTTTTCAGACACTAGACTTGGGGTTCCTGTTTCTAAGTTATCCTTGTCTCGCTGGATCTCTGAATGCATCTCATTTATTTATGCTTCCAATGGCAAAGAATTACCCTTTAAAGTGAAGGCTCATTCTACACGATCTGTGGCTACCTCAACTGCATTTCAGGCTAGGATGTCTATGGATGATATTTGTGCTGCAGCAACATGACTTCACCTCATACCTTCATTAGTCGCTACAAATTAAATCTGGTCTCTAGAAGCAGATCTTCCTTTGGTCCACAGTGCTCGAGTATTTTTCACTGAGCCACCCAAGATCAAGGTGATGGGGACGCTGTCCCACGGGTAAGAATGAAGGCGAGATTGGACTACATAACTTCAAGAAGTTATGTACTCACCATAACGTTCGATGTATGTAGTCCATCTCGCCTTACATTCTTACTAACCCTCCCTCCTACCCCCTCTTGGAGGACCTGGAGGTATAGTCTCTAGGTGTTAATAGTCCTTTCTGTTGGGGTTGTTATTCTTCTCAGTGTGTGTGTGTGTGTGTGTGTGTGTGTGTGTGTGAGCTTGCAGCAAACAAGATCTGGGGAATAGACCTGTTGCATGATGGGATACCTCTTAGGCACAAGCCAATTGAAGACTTCGAGCTAGAGAATGGCCGAGTCGGAGCCGAGGTTCGGCTCCGAACCCACAGGTAAGAATGTAAGGCGAGATGGACTACATACATTGAACGTTATGGTGAGTACATAACTTCTTGTTCTAAATCTCAGATCTTGTTACTACAGCATACGTCTATATTTCACCCCATAACTTTAATCCCTTGAAAGTGTGGCACTGTAGCATAGCATGCTACAATTAAGTATTATTTATAAATAGAGTGAGAGACAGACAGTGTAACCCTTGTTGAGGAAGTGCTTTTTCATATACTTATGGGTAGTGCATACTTTCCTTAAGGAAAAACAAAGCAAGAAAGGGAAAAGTAGTTGTACAGGAACAGTATTAGTATGCAAATTACTAAAATAGACTGTTCTCAACTTCTAATGTAAGACCGGTGTCAAAAATCACTTTGCATTCTTATTAAAAATACGAAAGCAGGAATTGCTTGTTTAAACCATGGTTTATTAAGTAAAAATAAGAGATGGGTGCTTTCACCCTTGTCAGAGCTTCATCAGACCTAAGTTATTCATGAGTAACAAGTAATATATACTTTTCTGTCTTCCATATAGAAGGCCATGTAAATTATAAAGAGGGCAGTAATCCAAGAGCACGTAAGCAGATTACTTTCAATGACAATGATTGGAAGAGTGGTACAAACATGGTTTGCATTTTTATCATGATTGGTGGTGTTTACACCTTATTTAAGTAAGTACAAAGTCATTGGGCCAGATTCAGGAAGGCTTACACGGAGTTCAAGAGTAGTGTAAGCCTCCGTGTAAGCCTCCCGATTCAGGAACAGCCCAAATCTCCATGTAAGAGACAGCTAACACGTCTCTTACACGGACTGGGTGTGGAAATGCTCAATACCTCATTTGCAGCTCAAAGATATGCAAATGAGGTATCTGAACGATCCACGAAGCAGAAACCAGTCCGTGTAACGGACGTGTTAGCTGCAGAAATGTACTCAGCTGACAACTGAGTACATTTCTGCAAAGTAAAACGGAGCTATGTCAGCTCCAAATAAAGGGTGCATATGTTGCATTAAGCATGCCAATGGCCAAATATGTGGCCATTGGCATGAAAAACTGTTGCAAAAATAAGTTATATAACTTTTTTTTTTTCACGGTATTTTTGGGTTTAACTGCAGCGCACACCCGTTCAAACGGGGTGCGCTACCTAAAACTGAAAACCGAAGCTTATAAGCCCACAATTGTGGGATTTATGTATTACATTGAATATCAATGGAGGGACTTGCAGACCAAAAACAATATGGCCTCCGTTTAGTGGTTGTCAAGGGGGGGAAGCTCCGTGTAAGACATGTAACTAGTCATTACTAGGCAATCCTATGTAAATGAGGGTTAGAATACTGAATCACACTGTCACATAGGTAATGAGCACTGTCTGAGTAGTGTAAGAGTTAGAGACGGGGGAGGAACAGAGTAAGAGGTAGGTGACATCATGGGGGGGAATGATAGCAATAAATGTACCAGATTGGAGGGCAATGTAAGGTAACAGATGACAGACAGACATCAGGGAGGGAGGTGTGTCCCAACAGAACACTAGGAAAGTCAAGAAATTGAGGGTATACGCTTTCCCTACACTCAGAGTTTCTTGAAATACGTGCGTGTGCGCGTGTGTAAGGCAGGTTCAACATGTGGGAGCGTGTTGCAATCCGTTTACAACGGTTTGCGCAGGCGTGCACGTGTGTAAGGCAGTGTGCGCGCGTTTTAGCATGAATCAGCCTAGTTCACACCGTGTAAGGATGTATGTGCGCGTGTAACACCGTGTAGGGATGTGTGCGCGTGTTTAAGTGACTGTGAGCGTGTTTAAGCTGGTGTGCACATTGCTCCCCCTCAGGAAACAGAAAGGAAACAGGAAACAACTAAAATCCAGGGAAACTGCCAGAAGATACTACTGGAGTTAATTGGTGGAAACAATTGGAAGCAGGCAATTACACAGGCAGACTAGAAGCCCAACCCAGCACTTAAAACACTGCAAAGAGCAGTGCAGGCTGTTTCTCACAACAGATACTGCCAGAAACTAAGCTATCAGAATTGAAAACTGAAAAAAGCTGAACTCAGAGCAGAAATGCTAGGGGCTGCCATAGCTATTATAATCAGGCATAGGCGAATTGCTGAGGGTGGTGACAATGCAGATGCTGACAGACAACCCAGAGTGAGGAGAAGGAGAAGAGTATACAGGCCCAGGGTCACCTACCATGGGTTACATGAGCTGGAGATAGTAGAGCGCTATAGAGTGGACAGAGAGCTCCTGCAGCAGATTGTTGAGCTGTGCAGGCCACGCCTCACACACAGAACCAACAGAGGGGAACCCATCCCAGTGGAAACCAAGGTATGTGTTGGCCTAAGAATACTAGCAACAGATACCTTCCAGAGACCAACTGGCGATATGATGGGATATCACAGGCATCCGCCTCCAGGGTACTACACCAGTTCCTGGATGCCATGTCAGCACATGTCGGTGATCATGTATATTTCCCCAATGCCCGTGAGGTATTGGCCAGCAATATGCGTCTCTTTCAGCAAATAGCGGAATACCCTGAGGTACTGGGTGCTGTAGACTGCACGCACATATGCATCAAAGCACCAGCAGGAGAGCGGGGTAGAGCCTACATTAACCGCAAGGGATACCCCTCCATCAACTGCCAGGTCGTGTGTGGTGCCCAGGGCATAATAATGAATGTGTGTGCTGGCTGCCCTGGGAGCTACCACGATTCCCATATCTGGCATCTGACGCAGCTGTACCAATCATTTGCCAATGGGGACTTCCCACACGGACACCTAGTGGGGGATGCAGGTTATGCACTTGAGCCGTGGCTGATGACACCCATCAGAAATGCACACACACCTGAACAGGAACGCCATAATGAGGCACACGCACAAACACCTAATATCATAGAGCGTGTGTTTGGGCTGCTCAAGTCACGGTTCCGGTGTCTGGACACATCTGGTGGAGCCTTGCAGTACACACCAACTACATGTACCCAAATGATCATGATATGTGCTATGCTACATAATATGATCCTGCGGAAACAGCTGCAGCAGGACCAGCACAGGGCTGGGCCAAACATCCCCCCACCATTGCCAAGGCCACCACAGGCAGGGGTGACTCGGAGGAGGAACAACCTGACCTTGTCCCAGTAGGCAGAAGGAGGCGTGCCCAGTATGCCCTGGCCTTGGCAAAGAGGCAACGATAGCACATACGCTTGGTCAGTAGGAACACTGGGACTGATACCCGCTCTGACTCACTCATACAGTAACAGGGATGCCTAACATGACACAACCTGCTGCCAAACATGTACAGGGAGTGTAGTATGTGTATCCGACAGAGGTGGCCCTGCAGCACCACCTGAGGCATGAATGCCATGTGTTAAGTAATGTAATATCATGTACCACATGCACACCTGAGGACCCCAACTAACATCCACCCTCAAGAATCATAAACCACAAAACACAAACCCACCTCATGGGTACCACAAGGGATAGGAACCTAGATGTAATGCTACCCAATGCCAGAAGTATAAACATCAAGATGTGTGCAGTGTAAACACACACAGTATAGAGAATGTAGATATCAGTGCTGTAATAGAAAACAGGGTCAAAGCCCACATCAGCACCCTGACACTACCAGGTCACACGTCATACAGTGATGTACATATGCAAAAACATGGAACAAGATACAAAATGAGGGTGACTAGCAATAAATAGCATGGATAACCACACACCCATGTTTGTACCACAACAAGAAGCAACATGGAATAGCCATGGTCAAAAACCAATGGCTAAAACTGACTACTACTATATAGCTTGCTGCAGACCACTGTCCTAATATCAGGAACTGCCCCAGGCCTATGTGCATAGGTTCATATGTTCATACTAGGCTATCTGCCCTAGGGCATTAATAAGCCTAGCCCAGAGTTTTGTGGCTTCTGCCACCCCTTCAAGTTGATGGATAATATGCCCATTATTCTGCTGTGCCTCTGTCAAGCAGTGATACTGAGGTTATCCCTGGGATATACCTGCAATCTCCCATCCATTGGTCAAGATCTCACTTGAACGAAGCCAGTGAGGTGCTCAGCCTCACATGTACCAGGATGTTGTTCCACAGCATAGGGACTCTCTGGGTGGTGAATCTGTCCCTCCAGCACATCCTATTAATATCTGTGTTGAGGTTTAGGTCTCCTGCCCTTGTAGTTCTGATGGATGTAGAAGTCTTGAGGTGAAGCATGTTCAATAATTCTGGGTTGGACATAGCCTTGTATGTCAGGCACAGGTCACCTCTGAGCAGACGGTAAGTGACTGAATACAGCTGGAATTCCTTCAGTCGGGCAGCATAAGAAATATGTTTGAGACCCTTTCACCTCCTGTTGAGGAATTTGTGGGCCCATCCAATTGCCGCAGGTGTTGGGTCAGATACATTCTGATTGGGGCATTGTATGCAATCATTGGTCTGATGAGTGATGAGTACAGGGGAACAATGACCTCCCTTGATCTAGATGTGAATCCTGCATGATGAGGTGGCCAATGTAGAAGGCCTTCCAAACTACCCTGGCAATGTGAGTGTCAAACAAAGGTTACTGTCAACCTGGGTGCCCAGGTCCCTGATAACCTCCTCTGTGCTTAGAGGATTGCCACCTAGATGGGAAGTAGTGGTAACCTTGTTCTTCCTGAAGGGTATGGCTATGCATTGTTTAGTGTTTAATGTAAGGTCATGGCTGTGGCACCAGTTATCCGTGTCTATGAGACCCTTCTGAAGGATGTCTGTGTCAGATGGGTTTCCAACTATGCTTCCCAGTTTGCAGTCATCGTCAAACTTTGTCAGCCATAATCCTCCTGTGTTTGCTCGTACTTCTGAAAAGTAGATGCTGAACAAATGTGGGCCCAGGACTGAGCCCTGTGGGACACCACTTGTGACAGCTCTGCAGTGTGACATGGCACTAGCAACTTTGACCCTGTGTGTTCCGTCACTTAGCTAGTTTGCAACCCATGCTGTGATGTATGGGTTCACAATTAAGCTGGTGATGTTTTCAATGATACCTGAGTGGGGTATTGTGTCGAAAGCCTTTGCCAGGTCAAGGTAGGCTGTGTGGACTGCCTTGCCCATGTCAATGGCCTGGGTGACTGTTTTGAAAAAGTCAACCAAGTTTAAAAGGCATGATCTGCCCTTGACAAAGCCAAACTGGATTGTATCCAATGTCTGCAAGTCCCTATGTCTTCATTTATAATTCCCATTATGATCCTCTCCATAGCTTAGCAGAACAGGCTTGTCAAGCTGATGGGATGGTAGTTTCCGGGTTGGTGGAGGCACCTCCATTGTGAAGTGGGTCCACCATTGCCGTATGCCACTCCTTGGGCACATATCCTGAGGTGAGGCTAAGATTAAACAGCTGCCCTAACTGCGGGTGTAATTACTCATTGAGTTCATGGAGCACACAACTGGGGACACCATCTGGTCCCATGGATAAAGTGTTTTCTGCCTTGGATAGAGCAGTTCCCACCCCAGCATTGGAGATGTTTGGGGCTACAATCCTCTGGTGTAGATACCCCTCCAGTTGGGGAGGGGGAGAAATCTGCACTGAACCTGTCAGCCAGCATGTTGGCAATGTCTGTAGGTGCAGTGATATCTACATCATTCCGAACTAATTCTGAGCATATCTGGGAGTTCCCTCCCAGGTTTCAAACATAGGCAAAAAGGCCTCATGATTGTCCCTTGAGTCCTGAGTGGGTTTACTCTCAAAACTTGCCTCTGATGATTGTATGGGGGAACCCAGTGTTTTACTCACAATGAGCAGGGGTGTCTTCCCTCCTACGGATTACGCTCTATCTTGTAGTAGCTCCTTCCTTGTGTTGTAGAGCTTGTTTATGGCTAGGGTCCACCAGACTGGATGCTTGCCTGTGGTACAAAGAGTCTTTGTTTTGTTTGGGATTGCCTGATCCATGCAGTCCTGGAGGTGCTGGTAGAAGGCATTTCTAAGTGATACAGTGGCTTGGGTAATGGTGTCCGCTGGCTTGAGGGCCTTGAAAGAGACCACACCAGTCCTTAGAAATGTGAAGTCGGCATTTGAGAAGGTATTCACTGTTTGTTTTGCCATCTGGGGTGTGGGTGGGATGTGGACTCCCACTGAGAGTAGTCCATGATCTGATCTCACCAATGATGGGTATACTTCTGGTGTTGAACAGTGTGACCCATGTTCGTGATGATGAGTTCTAGTATGTTGCCTCCAGTTGAGGGGATTGGGACCAGTTGTTCCATGGCATTTCAGTGTATGAACTGATGGAACCTTTGTGTTAGAGTGTTGTGGCATGAGTAGTGATCCCAGTCTATATGTGGATAGTTGGAATCACCCAGTAGGATGGTGTTTGGAGATACATTTATCCCCTTCAGTGTTTGCAGGATAGCTGTGTGAGGTACCTGAGTTTGAGAGGGTGGCATGTAACATGCTACAAACTGCAGAGCAGTCTTGCCTACGGTCACTGGCACCTGGATGGTCTCCGATGCATTGTGTGTTGCCACCAACAATGAGGTGAGGGTGTCCTTGATGAATATGGACACCCACCATCCTTCTTGGTGTTGTCCAGATGCTGGTGCCGGAGTGCATGATATGAGGCAACACCCGATAGTGCCGGGGTGCTGTCAGAAGCTGTGAACCAGGTTTCAGGCACAGCACAGACATCAATGTGCTACATACTGAGAAGGGCATAGAGTGTGTGCAGCTTGAGGTTCAGACCTCTGGCATTGAGCAGCAGTACCCTTAGTGTCCTTCCTTTACTGTGTTCTAGGGTGGTAGGTGTAGAATCTGAATCTTGCATAAAAAAAGGCACAATGGGGGTGGCAAGAGCATCATCCGAAATCCGGAAGCCCAGGGGTGACAGGTGCAAGCCGTCCCTTGCAAATCACCGTGGCCTGTCCAGCATGTCGTCCCAGGCAGACAGACATTGGACCCCCTTTGAATGACACCATAGTCTAAGCAAAATAATACAGCTGATCATCTTGTCTCTGTTTATGTGGCATCATACTTGGTGAAGGTAGGATACTGCTGAAGGTCAGGGTCATACCTGCCTGGCCTACATAATCAGAGGGATCCGCTATGTCTCTTTCCATGTAGTCCAGGGAGGTACATCTCAGGTCGTTCACACCAGCATGGATAATGACTGGCTCAGACCTGTACTTGCAGTTGAGTGACCTGAGTGCTTGCATTATGTGGTGGATTCCAGTGCCCGATAGGCAGCTTACTGTGACCTCCTCCGTACCCGATCTGGTGAGCGGGACGTCAGTGTGTCTGACTATGGAGTAACCATAGACAAGTGTGTCTGGCATTGTTTTTGGCCTTAAGGGCTGTGACTGTTTGGCGCACCGACTCTGTGGTCAATGTGTTGCATGTGCTGTGCCCTGTGGAGGCAGTTGTGTGAGTGTCTGCTGTGGTGGCCACTGCCATTCTGGTAGAATCCTGATCAGAGCCTCTGAGAGTGTCTCTGTGTGTCTATGTGTATGAACTTAAGTTGTGATAGTGCCATGTGAGACTGGATTTGTGATGTGTGTGTGGTTACCTTCACCTTCTCTCTGGTCTTGCTAGTCCTATGTTGAGAGAGCTCAGCCTCCACTTTGGCTATATAGTTGCATCTCTCACATGTATGTGTGTTTTATGGCAGAAGGAGAGGGTTGTCAGTGTACATGAGGCAAGTGTAACATTGCCTCAATATTCCCAGGTTCACCAGCTGAGCAGGAGAGGACACTAGCAACTGATCTCTAGACATGCTAGAAGGAATAGACAAAACAATGTTGGAATACAGGGAGATATCAAGCCCCCCAAACCACATCATACTGTTTGATTGACAATAGCTACACATACACCGGTGTTTCATAGTGTCATAGTCTACTACTAGGCTATCTGCCCTAGTGCATGTATAAGCCTAGCCATAGTGATGTGGCTATTGCCACCCCTTATACTGGTAATACGTGTACAAAATAGATTCTGAAGATTGTGCCTCTGACTTAGTAGTGACACAGTATGACCCCCTTACGTAATTGAATAACATGACTGTGCCTCTGTCTAGTCTGTGCCTCCGTCTCATATGCAGTTGTCCAGATGTCTCCTGAAGAGAGTCAGTGAGGGACTCTGTCAAACATGGACTGGGATACTCTGCTAGAGTGTGAGATGCCTCTGAGTTATGACTCTGTCCCTCCAGCATGTCCTATACATGTATGTGTTGAGGTTAAAATCCTCAGCTCTCATGGCTCTGGTGGATTTGGATTGCTTGCAGTAGAGCATGTCCACCAAATCCTGATTGGACATGGTCTTGTATGTCAGGCATAGGTCACCTGTACGTATGCGGTATGACACTGAACAAAGCTGGATTTCCTCTATTCTGGAAGCATATGACATGTGTTGAAGAACCCTGATCTTCATGGTAGGTACTTTTGGGGTGTCTCCAGCTGTTGCAATTGCTGGGTGAGGTACATACCATATGGGGCTTTATATTCAATCATGGGCCTGATAAGGGAGAAGGATAATGGAACAATGACCTCCTATGATCTTGATGGAAAACCGTCCATGATAAGGTGGGCAAGATAGAAAGTCTTCCTAACCACTTTGGCAACAGGGGTGTCAAAAGAGATGTCACTATCTACATGTGTCCCCAGGTGTCTGATTTGTTGTCTGTGCTCAGTGGGTTGCTGTCTATGTATTGATCTGTGGGTACTTTGTTCCTCCCAAAGGGGATGAATACACATCAGTTGCATTCAGTTTCAGGCCATGCGTCTGGCACCAGCTATCCGCCTTTGTGACGGCATTCTGTAGTATTTGTGTGCCGGCTGATGTATTCACTATGGTGCCTAGGTTGCAGTCATCTGCAAACTTTGTCAGCCACAACCCCCCTATGTTTGCTTTCACATCTGAAAAGTAAATACCAATTAAGAGGGGTCCCAGGACACATCCTTGTGGGACACCAACTGTGACTGGCTTCGAATCTGACAAGGCACCTGCAATGTTGACTTTATGGGTTCTGTTTCTTAGCCATTTTGCAACCTATCCTGCGACATATGCCATATGTCAGCTGTTGAGCTTGGCTATGATGCCTGAGTGTGGTATTGTGTCACAGGCCTTAGCCAAGTGCAGGTAGGCTGTGTGGACTGCGTAGCCCTCATCGATGGCCCTACTGACAGTTTCATAGTAGTCAACTAGGTGCAAAAGGCAGGATCTGAACTAGGTGGGAACAAGGGTCCGTAGGTCAGTAATGTGTCTGTACAAGAGCTCCATAATGACTTCCCCCATATCTTTGCAGACAAGGCTGGTTAAGCTTGTGTGGTGGTAGTTGCCATGGTCTGTGGAGGCATCTCCTCTGTGGAGTGGGACCACTGTTGCCGTACGCCAGTGTTCAGGTACATATCCTGTAGCAAGACTAAGGTTAAATAGCAGTTGTATCAACGGGTCCAGCCCCTTCTGGAGTTCACATAGCATGCAACTGGAGATACCAGCAGGTCCCATGGATGCTGTGTACTTGTCTTTGCTGAGTGTGGCTCTCACATGGACATCCAAGATGACAGTGAGGTTACATACAGCAGTGATAACTATCTTCTTTTGGGGGTGAGGGAGGGGGTAAATCGCACTGAAGCTGTCCGCCGGAATGTTGCCAATATCTGTCAGGTCACTGGAATATATGTTGTTGTGTACCAACTCTGAGCATATCCGAGGGTTCACAACCAGGTGTCTGACATAACTGAAGAAATCAGTGTGGTTACCTTCATTGTCTTTAGTGATTTATGTCCCCAAGTTGACCTTGCATGTCTTTATGAGATAATGTAGCTTTCTACTAGTGCTGATCACAGCTGTCTTCCCTGTTGGAGATGTAGCTCTGTCTTGCATTAGCAACCGCTGCCTGTCATACAGTTTGTTTATGGCTGGGGTCCACCAGACAGGACACTTTCCCTTTGCGGAGAGGGTCCTGTTTTTATTTGTGATTGCATGGTCCATGCTGTCTGACATCTAGCTAAGGAGAGGTCATTGTGGTTCTGCAGTTATCTTTCATCAGCATTAGAAATGACCACAACAGCCCCTGTGGGGTGTACCTCATGCAGACACATCCAGCACCTGTAAAGTCCACAACAGTACCTCACCAGGAGTATGACAGAGCTGGAACACATGTAATGTGTAGTCTGATTAAACAGAGTGCAGCTCCACACACTGCCATGCTGTCCACCCAGATGCAAGCTGTGCCTGATGTAGAAAGCCATGTCCAAGCTGGAATCAATGCACATGCTGCACCTTGTACAATCTGAATGGCAGGGAGCTATGCACATGAGGGACCTGAACCCCAGCACTGACATATATAGGACAGGTTGTACTGCATTATCCAAAACACAGAAGCCACCCCCACATGAGTAAACTACCAGTACAGGTTGTCCAGAGACACTCGTTGAGTCCCTCAACAGGAATCCTAATGAGTGCATGGGAGATGGGAGGTTTACCCTGGGTATCAATGTTATGTCACAGGTAGACAGAGGCACAGTATACTAAACAAGACATATGTCATGGCAAACTTCACTTACAATGTGTTGATGGACAAACACACTCTCCGACTAGCATTAGAAATGGCCTAGGGCACATCGGTAGTGTTCGCCAATGTACACCCATGTTGTGGAATACACTACTGATGTTGGATGAGGCTGTTGTAAGTAGTTCACATCTGAACATAATGCAACATGGTCAGATAGGTTCATAGGTACATAGGTTTATACTAGGCTATCTTCCCTAAGGCAGGTATAAGCCTAGCACAGAGTTCATTGGCATACACCACCCCTTCTATGGAAACAGTGCTGTGCCCATTATTGTGTCATGCCTCTCTCCAGCAGTGACACCGTGACGATCCCCGGGTTAAACATATGACCTTCCATCCACAGGTCAAGATACCTCTTGAACACAGCCAGCAAGGTGCTCTGCCTCACATGGACCGGGATTGTATTACACAGCATAGGGAGTCTCTGGGTGATAACTTAATCCCTCCAACATGTCCAACATACAACCCTGCTAAGGTGTAAGTCACCTGCACTAGTGGTTCAGGTGGATCTGCCGATTCTGAGGTGGAGCATGTCCATTAATCCCTGTTTGGACATGGCCTCGCATGTCAGGCACATGTCACCTCTAAGCAGACGGTATGTGAGTGAATAGAGTGGGAGTGTCTGCAATCTGGCAGCATATGGATCTGAACTAGGTGGGAACAAGGGTCCGTGGGTCAGTAATGTGTCTGTACAAGAGCTCCATAATGACTTCCCCATATCTTTGCAGACAAGGCTGGTTAAGCTTGTGTGGTAGTAGATTGCCATGGTCTGTGGAGGCATCTCCTCTGTGGAGTGGGACCACTGTTGCCGTGCGCCAGTGTTCAGGTACATATCCTGTAGCAAGACTAAGGTTAAATAGCAGTTGTATCTATCAAGGTCCAGCCCCTTCTGGAGTTCACATAGCATGCAACTGGAGATACCAGCAGGTCCCATGGATGCTGTGTACTTGTCTTTGCTGAGTGTGGCTCTCACATGGACATCCAAGATGACAGTGAGGTTACATACAGCAGTGATAACTATCTTCTTTTGGGGGTGAGGGAGGGTAAATCGCACTGAAGCTGTCCGCGGAATGTTGCCAATATCTGTCAGGTCACTGGAATATGTTGTTGTGTACCAACTCTGAGCATATCCGAGGGTTCACAACCAGGTGTCTGACATAACTGAAGAAATCAGTGTGGTTACCTTCATTGTCTTTAGTGATTTATGTCCCCAAGTTGACCTTGCATGTCTTTATGAGATAATGTAGCTTTCTACTAGTGCTGATCACAGCTGTCTTCCCTTTTGGAGATGTAGCTCTGTCTTGCATTAGTAACCGTCGTCTGTCATACAGTTTGTTTATGGCTGGGGTCCACCAGACAGGACACTTTCCCTATGCGGAGGGTCCTGTTTTATTTGTGATTGCATGGTCCATGCTGTCTGACATCTAGCTAAGGAGAGGTCATTGTGGTTCTGCAGTTATCTTTCATCAGCATTAGAAATGACCACAACAGCCCCTGTGGGGTGTACCTCATGCAGACACATCCAGCACCTGTAAAGTCCACAACAGTACCTCACCAGGAGTATGACAGAGCTGGAACACATGTAATGTAGTCTGATTAAACAGAGTGCAGCTCCACACACTGCCATGCTGTCCACCCAGATGCAAGCTGTGCCTGATGTAGAAAGCCATGTCAAGCTGGAATCAATGCACATGCTGCACCTTGTACAATCTGAATGGCAGGGAGCTATGCACATGAGGGACCTGAACCCCAGCACTGACATATATAGGACAGGTTGTACTGCATTATCCAAAACACAGAAGCCACCCCCACACATGAGTAAACTACCAGTACAGGTTGTCCATTAGAGACACTCGTTGAGTCCCTCAACAGGAATCCTAATGAGTGCATGGGAGATGGGAGGTTTACCCTGGGTATCAATGTTATGTCACAGGTAGACAGAGGCACAGTATACTAAACAAGACATATGTCATGGCAAACTTCACTTACAATGTGTTGATGGACAAACACACTCTCCGACTAGCATTAGAAATGGCCTAGGGCACATCGGTAGTGTTCGCCAATGTACACCCATGTTGTGGAATACACTACTGATGTTGGATGAGGCTGTTGTAAGTAGTTCACATCTGAACATAATGCAACATGGTCAGATAGGTTCATAGGTACATAGGTTTATACTAGGCTATCTTCCCTAAGGCAGGTATAAGCCTAGCACAGGGATTCATTGGCATACACCACCTTCTATGGAAACAGTGCTGTGCCCATTATTGTGTCATGCCTCTCTCCAGCAGTGACACCGTTATGATCCCGGGTTAAACATATGACCTTCCATCCACAGGTCAAGATACCTCTTGAACACAGCCAGCAAGGTGCTCTGCCTCACATGGACCGGGATTGTATTACACAGCATAGGGAGTCTCTGGGTGATAACTTAATCCCTCCAACATGTCCAACATACAACCCTGCTAAGGTGTAAGTCACCTGCACTAGTGGTTCAGGTGGATCTGCCGATTCTGAGGTGGAGCATGTCCATTAATCCCTGTTTGGACATGGCCTCGCATGTCAGGCACATGTCACCTCTAAGCAGACGGTATGTGAGTGAATAGAGTGGGAGTGTCTGCAATCTGGCAGCATATGACAGCTGTTGGGGTTCCTTGATCCTTTAGGTGGGGGACATTCAGGGTGTCTGCAATTGCTGCAGATGTTGGGTGACATACAGCCAGAACAGAGCATTCGGCTCGGTCCCCCGTCTGATAAGTGAAGAGTACAGGGAACAATGACCCACTAGATCTGGATGTGAATCCCATCCTGAGCAAGTGGGCAATGTAGAAGGTCTTTCTAGCCACTTTAGCAATGTGAGTCTCAGAAGAACGGCGACTGTCAACCTGGGTCCCCAAGGTCCATGATAACCTCCTCTGTGCTTAGAGGATTGCCACCTATATGGTAGCTTGAGGTCACCTTGCTTTTCCTGAAGGGTATGTCTACACATGTTGTGCACTTTGACTTCAGGCCATGGCCCTGGCACCAGCTATCAGTTACTGTGAGTCCCTTCTGAAGGATATCCGTGTGATGCACTGTCCACCATGCTGCCCAGTGTGCAGTCATCTGCAAACATCGTCAGCTAAAGTCCTCCCATGTTGGCCTGTACTTCTGGGAAGTACATGACAAACAATGGGGCCAAGGACTGAGCCCTGTGTGACACCACCTGTGACCAGCCTGGAGTCTAACATAGTGCCAGCAACTCTAACCCTGTGGGTCCCGTCCTTAAGCCAGTTTGCAACCCATCTTGTGACATATGGGTTTACATTTCAGTTGTTGGAGTTTTCCACAATACCTGAGTGGGGTATTGTGTTGAAAGTGTTTGCAAGGCCAAGGTAGGCTGTATGGACTGCCTTTCCCCAACAATGGCCTAAGTGACCAATTTGAAGATGTCAACCCAGTACAAAAGGCATGATCTGCCTGACCAAGCCAAAATGGGATGGGTACAATGTCTGCATGTCCCCTATATCTTTGTTTATGAGCTCAATTATGATCCTCTCCATAGATTTGCAGACTACACTTGTTAAGCTTATGGGGCAGTAATTACCAGGGTCTGTAGAGGCACTGCCTTTGTGCAGATGTGCACAACTGGACCTAACCAGGCTGTTGTGCACACTATGGAAATGTAAAGTGATAGGACTAAAGCCCAGGATACTGACCACCACAGTGAAAGTACTGAAACACTACACTATACAGTGCTACAGTGTTAGGTCAGTATGACGGATGGTGACAATTGTGTGCAAAGTATCCCATGCAAAACCTGCAGGCACAGTATACTCCCTGTTTTGTTCACACAAAAGCATTAGGACAGTAACTACACAACATGGCACAGAACACACAACCATAAACTGGAGGTATTTGTTGAAGGTCACACTCATCCACAAATGTGATGGGCTGCAGAGTTCAACATATGTAAAGCCCACACTGGGCATGCTCACACACTTAGATAAATGAGACATCTTTCACACAACATGCCATGGGAAGGCTGAACTGGGCATGCTCACACACTTGGTCCAAATGTTACTCCTAGCAACTGTGAAAGCACACCAGAGGATGCTCATTCCCCTTTCTAGACACTGATCATGTAAGCACCCTATAAGTATATCGGAGAAAAGGAATTTCTCAGTAATCCGAATAGCGAGCTCTGCTAATGCGTCCATCTGTAGTGTCATAACATAGTTAGGTAGGGGTTTGAATCCAGCAGGTGGCAAGTGTGTGTGAAGGGTGGTAAGTGTGTGTGTAAGTGTGTATGAAAGAAACATCCCTTTTGGCAACTGGGAAAATACACCACAGGATGATCATTCCACTTTCTAAACTCTGATGATGTCAGCACCCTATAAGTATATCAGGGGAAAGGAAACCTCGCAGTAATCCGAATAGCGCTCTGCTAATGCGTCCGTCTGTAGTGTCATAACATAGTTAGGTAGGGGTTTGAATCCAGCAGGTGGCAAGTGTGTGTGAAGGGGGGTAAGTGTGTGTGTAAGTGTGTATGAAAGAAACATCCCTTTTGGCAACTGGGAAAATACACCACAGGATGATCATTCCACTTTCTAAACTCTGATGATGTCAGCACCCTATAAGTATATCAGGGGAAAGCAAACCTCCCAGTAATGCGAATAGCGCGCTAATGCTATCGTCCGTCTCTAGTATCATAACATAGTTAGGTAGGGTTTGAATCTAGCAGGTGGCAAGTGTGTGTGAAGGGGGGTAAGTGTGTGTGTATGAAAGAAACATCCCTTTTGGCAACTGGGAAAACACCACAGGATGCACATACCCCTTTCTAAACGATATCACAATTATGTATGGCTTTTGATTACAGACATGCCACATGTGTTTTGCACACAGAATGCCCATGTGTGTGGGTTGTCACTCACAATAATGCAAGACATTGATTAAACCAGTTATGGCAATGCACACATGATGTATGTGTGTACCAAATACACATATGTACCTGTGACCTTCAATAGTTACCATGTGTGATGCCTGCCACATGTGAATACATGGTATTTGCACAGAGTAACATTATGACCGTGGTCTTCTGTGCAGGTGCAGCATGTGGGATGTGTACATACAGTGTGAGATGTAGATGCTATCAGCCTAGTAGTGAGGGATGCACACCTGGTCTGGGGCATATAGTCTACATGTTGTTGATGTACAGGAGCTGCATGTTTTCACCTGTTGTGGGAGTGGTAAGACAGTATTCCATAGCAATGCAGTGACTGCATGCTAAGAACCATTCAGCTAGGGTTTTGTAGCTACACTAAGTCATTAGCATTCAGTAATTTGTCAGAATCCTGGTGAGGTCTGATGCCAACCAAGGTCAGGGGTCTACCAGCCTGTGTCACTTGCTCAGTGATCCCTTCCATGTTCCCTATCATGTATCCCAGTGAGGGACATCCCACATCAGCTGTGGTGGCATGGACAATGACTGAGTCATATGTGTCCATGCATCTGACTGACTTGTATGTTTGTGTTATGTGGTGAACCATAGTGCCCCATGAGCATATCACTGTGACCTACACCTTTTCCTGCCTGGTGAGCATTGTCTCACTGTACTGGACAATAAAGTACCTAACACAACTGCGGCAGTAGTGTTGTATAGCTGTACAGACTGTGCTTGTTTGACACACAGGATTTGTGTGCTATGTGTTATGCGTGCTGTGCAGGCCTAATGTATGCCTGTGTGCCAGCTGCAGAGATGTCTGCCAGTCATGCAGGATGCTATCCTTAGGCGTCACAACTGACCTGTTGTGTTTCCATGCTTGTATTGCTGTCCGTGTAGGTCCACATCAGATTGGTATTGCTGTCACTGTAGTATTTCATGCCACCAGACAGGTTATGCCAGTACTGGGTTCAGAGTGCTTAGTCCACAGTTTGGCCATGTGTTTCCATCTCATACATGTGATGTACATCCATGGGTAGGGGATAGGGTTGACTGTGTACATGTGGCAGCTGTGACATTACTACATGACACACATATTCCACAACTGTACCATAGAGGTGACTGACAACTGACCTTTGCACATGCTACCATAGTATTGAGATTACATTGGTGATTAACAGCACATAGGGACAATGGTGATAAAGATACATAGGTCCATAGGTTCGTACAGGGATGTCTGCCCAGGGCATGTATCTACCTAGCTAGAATGTGTGTGCCTTTCAACATGCATTGTCTTGCTATGCCCTTTTCCAAGGTTAGTATACTGTGCCTCTGTCTCACAGTGACACATAAGTGATACCCAGGGAAACCCTACAATGTCACATCCTGTCATTAATATCACTCTTGAAGATAGTCACTGAGTCAGTCTGCCTAACCTCTATTGGGATAATATTTAGGAATGAAGGGAGCCTCTGAGTTGTGAATGTGCCCCTCCAGCATGTCCTGTGTATATCACTCCTGAGGTTCAAGTATTTCCAGCGTGTATCCTGGTGGGATCTGGATATTCTGAGATGCAGCATGGCCATTAACTGAGGGTATGACCTGGCCTTCTATGTCAGGCACAGATTGCCTATGAAGAGGCAGTATGTCACTGAGTAGAGCTGCTGTTACTTTAACCAGTCAGTATGTGGCATCTGTTTGAGCCCTTTGATCCCCTTGTCGAGGTACATATGTGGTATCTCCAGTTGCTGCAGGTGTCTGGTAAGGTGCATGCCGACAGGTTCATCATAGTCAATTATGGGCATGATGAGGGATGAGTAAAGGGGCACAATGTCCACCCCTGATCTACATGTGGATCCCATGATGATGTGGCCCATATAACATGCTTACCTAACCACTTTTTCCATGTTGTTGTCAAATGGTAGAATGTTATCAACCTGTGTACCCCAAGGTCCATAATTCCTTCATCTGCACTTAATGGATTAACACATATGTGGTACGTTGTGGTCACTCTGTGTTTGACAAGGGATGACTATCGCTTTCTGTCATTCACGTTGAGGCCATGGCTGTGGCACAAGTCGTGTGTTTCCAAGAGTCCCTTTGGAGGTGCGTGTGTTAGCTGGTGAGTTGATTATGGTGTCCGGTTTGCAGTCACCTGCGACTTGCTGAGCCACAGTACTTCCATGTTGGCCTGTACCTATGATAAATATATAATGAAGATGACAGCTCCCAGGGCTGTGCCTTGTGGGACACCACTTGTACCAGGTTGGAGGCTGACATGGCTCCAGCAATTCTACCATGTGTGTTCTTCCTTGAGCCACTGTGCAATACCCATAGTGACATAGGGGTTAATATGTACACTGGTGAGCTTCCTAGAATGCACAACTGGGGTATTGTATCCAAGGCTTATGCAAGGTTCAGGTAGGCTGTGTACACCTCCTTCCCTTGACAGTGGCCTTGGTGACTGTTTCAAAGAAATCAAACTGGTTGGAGAGGCAGGATTTGCCATTGACAAAGCCAAACTGTGTATGGTGACATGTCTGTAGGTCCACAATATCTAGATATGTGAGGTTCATGATGATCCTTGCCATAGCTTTGCAGATAAAGCTAGTCAGACATATGGGTCGAGTAGTGTCCAGGATCCGTGAAGGCACCACCTGAATGTTGAGGGACCACTGTTGCTGTATGCCACTCTCTGGCCACATACGTGTATTAAGGCTGGGATTGAACAGTGGTGTTATGTCTGGGTGTAGCTCTTCTCATGGTTCATGTAAGACACAGCCTGGGACACTGTCTGGTCCCATTGATGCAGTGTTTATTGCTTTGGGAAGGGCATCTCTTACCTGAGCATCTGTGATGTCAGGGGGGGCAGCACTGTGCCACGAGACATATGTGCCCTTTGGTGTGGGGGGAGAAGGCAGCATTGAACCTGCCCACTAGGATGATGGCAATGTGTGCATGTTTTGTATTTTGTGTGACATCTTGGATTACCTCTGAGCATATCTGGGTAGTACCACCCAGGTTACTAACATAACTACAGGCAGCCTTGTGATTATCCTCAGTGGCTTGTGGAACCCTCTCTCAAAGATGGCCTTAGACAATCATATGGGTGCCTGTAGTTGTCTTCCAATACTCATCAGTGGTGCCTTCACATTTTGGGAGGTTGTTGTATCATGTAGTGGTGTCATCCTTCTATTGTATAGTGTGTTTATGGCTGGTGTCCGGCACCCAGGACATCTGTCTTTGGAGAATTGGGTCATGCTTTCATATATGGCTTCATGATCCATGCATTCCTGAATGTGTCCATAGAATGCCTTTATAGAGGTATCTGCAGTCTGGTCCATATTGTCAACAGGCCTTGGGCCTTTGAAGGTTTCCACATCATTTATGAGGGTGTGAACTTGCTTGACATGAGCTGTTGACAGACGTGCCGCCCTCCAGACAGAGCAAGGTGAGGGTCACAGTTAGCTACTTGTCGGGTGATAGCATGTGCCACATAACACAGGCACATAGGTCACTCCACAGCAAGTACAGCTATGAGGCAGACATTGTCCATGCTGGTGCAAACAACCTGAGACGTACCTCCCTGGACCACATGGCAAGAGACACAGAGGAGCTCTTACAGCACCCTCTCAAACTCAGGATTCCCACACAGCCTTCATGCTGACACAGGACAGTTTAGATTACTCTGCAAACACCATCATACTGGGTGACGTCAGCTACCCAAACATAGACTGTGAACATTACACAAGCCACAATACCCAAGCCCTAGGGTTCCCATAGATCATACATTCTTTGGCTATGGAACAGGTAGCCAACCTTCCCACAAGAGGGGAAGATATACTAGACCTGATCATCACAACCATGAGTACAAACAGCTCACCACTCGGAGTATATCCCTCATTGTTGCAATCAAACCATATACTCATCACACTGGAGTACTGTATCCCCCACATATGCAAACCTCAAACACATCGATGTGTGTGTTGGAAATGTCCCTATTAGCAACTGTGACAGTACACTGATGATGTCAGGACTGTATAACTATATTACCTGTAGTAAAGTCCTCCAGTAATTCGCATAGCGCTCTGCTAATCGTCTTTCTCCAGTGTCATAACGTAGTTAGGTAGGGGTTTGAATCCTGCAAAAGGAATATATGTGTGTTAGTATGAGTGGGGTTTATGTGTGTGCACTATGCTGGGAGGGTTAACTGCCTTTTGACAACTGGGAGAACACACTACAGGGTGCACATCCCTCCTCCTACACACAGATGATGTCAGCACCCTCTAAGTACAGCATTAGTAGGGATTTCTCCAACTACTGCAAATAGCACACTCTGCTAATGTGTCTGTTTCTACTGTCATAACACAGTTAGGTATGGGTTTGAATCTTGCAAATGGAAAGTATGTGTTTTACTGTTGGTGGGGTTAGTGTGTGTGCACAGTGATGGGGTGGGATGTGGCTTTTGCCACATGGGGCTATGCACTGCAGGGTGGTCATTACCCTTCACAAGCAGTGATGTTGATAGCACCCTATACAAACAAAACTACAAAAGAGAAGGTGGTGGTACCAATAACACATGTAAGGTAACACTTCTTCAAGTAATGTCCACAAAATGGAGTAGGATAATCAAACAATTCTTTTATTCTATACAGACAACATGACAACAGACAACTGCCAGTACTCAGTATAGTGTTACATGCTACTGTAACACGCACATGTACCCAAATATACCTAGATAGTGCTCTGAAGCCTGAATGTGGCAAGTGTGTTGATGTGTCTGTGTGTGCATTTCCATATGGGAAACATGTTTGATGTGGCAATCAGGGTACTACAGTACCTGATGCACATTACATCTTTCAACCGATGAGGTTGCCTGCACCCTGTGAGTACAGGTAGAGAAGGGGACACCAGTAGTAAACAACATAGTGCACTTCTCAAATGTGTACCTGTCATGTATCAACAGCTACTCATGTAGGGTGATAAATAATGGGAATGGCAGGTGAGCGTGTGCATGTGTGTGGGTAGCAGGGTGTGTATAAATGCATGTGTGACAGAACAGTTACATATAGGTGAATCTACGTAACAGCACAAGATGCGCATTGCCATAGTCAATGTTAGCATGTGATGGTGTGCAGCTGGTACACTTTGGTAAGTAGTATGGGTGCATATAACAATTGAGGACAGTCATACAGTTACTGCAGCAGGACTGCTGGGATATACACACAATTATACTGGAACAGTGAACAGTTACCAACATGTTACTACTTATACACATCTATGTAGTCACCCTGTGCATCAACAACGTGTTTACCTTTACCTGCACCGATGTTGTAGTATGCAGGAGGTGGCACAGTGTCATCATATGCACAGGGTGTGGGTTAGGTATGCCCAAGCCAGCCACTGGTAACACCAATTGACATGTGTGTGTATGTGTGTTTGTGAGGGGCAGCAGTACAGGGTGGACCGGTGTTGGTGCAGTGTGTGTGTGTATGTGTTTGCCCTAGGTGTTAGGTTTCTGCATGTGAGTAAGCACGCACACAGTCCCACATAATGGCTGCCATGTACAGGGTTTTTTGGACAGCCACAGACTGCACCTGTCAGGTCATCCAGATCAGTGTCTGTGGGCACGGACACGGTACTTGTGCCTGGCAGGGGTGCTACGGGCCGTATCCGGTACTAATCCAGACTGGGTACTGTCATCGGAAGCAGGGGTGTGTTGACTGGACACAGTTCCCTGTTGGGACTGTCCAGAGCCACGTGCACATGGTCTCCTGGGGTGTCTTGATGACAGCACAGACCCAGCATTGCTGGGGCTGGTGCTGGCACTTGAGGTGCGTGAGTGGGCCTGTTGTCGGTCATGGCCACTGCCAGCTGGTGCTGTTGCTGGCATACGGCCACGTCGACGTCGCAAACGCACACCATCGCCCTGGCCCATGGACATCTGGTTGTGGAGCAGCTGTTCTATGCCCCCACAACGTCTGTCAACGACATCTGTGAAGTTACGGATAGCATTCAACGCCACGCATGCCATCTGTCATGGCTGTGCGACATTCTCTCAGCTCCCTCAGACCCTGTCTGGTGTACCTTTCCATACGTGCCTGTGCCTGCATGACATTTGAAACATAGTGGAGGTTGACATACCTGCTTGGGCACGTCGGCCAGAGGCAGTACGGCCACGGATGCCCCGAGAACCCATGGGCGACTGTCTGCGTGGTACCATTGGAGGCCCCTGCTCATGGCTGCCTTGTGGGGATGCATGTACCACAGGTACCACATTACCCTGATCTATGCCCACTGCAGACTGTCCATCACCTAGGGACAATGGTGACAAAGGATGTAACGGCAGGATGACTGTGCATTGACGGGTTGAAAGCTGTGTACTGTCAATTGGCTGACCAATGGTGGACCCAGACACACCTTCCTGCACCATTACAGACATTTCATCATCATCAGTACCTGGGGCACAAGATTCAGGTTCCTGCTGCAGGTCACCAGAGCAGCACCAGAACCTACAGGAGGAAAACATGGAACACAGATTACAGTCTCCATACATATTTGACAGAGATGCATTTCAATACTAATGCACACATTCAGAAATGGACACATGCACTCATGGACACTAACACACATGCACACTTGGGCACAGGCACGCTTGCACACATGCACACCCCACAGTAAACACAAACATCAGTACCGTGTTACACTACTCAATCTACTACAACTGTATTACGGGTATTGTGAACACAGTCACCAGCAAGTCTACTACAGAGTTACACTACTCTTCCTAGTTTTCTAAATTGCTTTACAGATAATGTTAAAAGACTCACCAGCATGTATGGCCTGCCTCGTTGCTAGATGGGAGGGACCTGGAAGTGTGAAGAGAGTAATGTCAGTGGGCACATGTGTGCCATTTGTTTTGCACATGATACAGTACAGTAGTACACTAGTTCCCTTATACACATCAGCTGCACATAATGTCTGTATATATATCATGATGACAGATACATACCACATGCACACCTTATGCGTGCATGAAGTAACAGTGTACAGAACAGTCATATGTACATACCAGGGGTTAACTCTAATCTCACCCTTACCTCTCTTCAAACGACACCTCAAACTGTACTTCCAAAACCACTGGCTTTGTTCTTCTTGGAGTACAGGCTAACGTCCCTCTCCCTACCCTCTTTTTACCTTTAACCCCTCATTGTGCATAGAAACTAGCTTTTCTACCCTGTTTCTTTCACCTTGATGTCCTTCTATGCTCTGACCTACTTCTCCCATCCCTCCCACATCCTCTTGACTGTCTTCCTTCTTTTCCTCACTTCCCTTCTTGACTCCTGCCTCTTCCATATCATTGTATCTTTCATACTCCTTCTACTTCTCTACCCTTCTGAGCCCTAACTATTATGTATCTGGCTTTTGCCTTATTGCATAACCGTTATGCTTTAGGTAGGATTGCTTTTAAACCAACGGTACATTGTGTATGACTCTAAACTGTTTGAGTTCCTTACATGTATGTTGATTTAGTTAACCGGCTGGTGTACAATTCTATCATGTTGGCTGTCTGTATTAACAACTTGTCTGTCTGCCTTTATTACGTTATGTGTGGAGCTTTTCTCCACAGGCCTCTACTGAAAATGGACATATATCCAGCTAGACTATCTGGGTCAACAAATGTAAAAGTAATAACAATAAATGAATATGGCATCTTACCTGCACGCTCGGTGTCTTGCTGCTGTGTGGATCCAACCTCCATCATGATGCATGGGTGTTGCTGTTGTTGTTCTGGGGCTGGATCCACAACACTTAGCAGTAGCCCCTCCTGTCTGGTGAGGGGGGATGTGTGGCCACCCCCCCACCTGTGGCAACCTGTTGCCTGCGGATATCTGCAGCACGCTGGCGGGCATTTCTTATCAAATCACTGCAGTGATGTCTCACCTGCTCATATGTCCTATCATGCATGCCAACATCATTTATCCTGCTAACGAGGTTTTGCCACAGTGCAAGACCTCTCCTGCTGATTCTGGGTGGTGCGTGAGAACAAGATGGCATAGTCACGCACCAGGCTCTGGTGAATCACGTCATCCTCTGCAGCAGAATATGATGGGTTCCTTTTTGGAGCCATGTCAAGCTGGAAAGGTACACAAACAGGTTATCAGCATAGTATCTCAACAATACATGGTACACATTCTATACAGGGAGTATTAACTTCTACTTATTACTGCTTGGTTAAAACTTGATTACAGTGTAGCATCATTCTATGTCATTTGTACTAAGCACTTGGCCTTCAGACCAGTTGTTTTACATTAGGGAGGTTGGTGGCAAGCACTGTGGTGGCAGGACACATATCTTTCATCCATTGAAGTTGGGAACTGCTGATTGAGGGCCCAGTGTACAAGTGTATTAGTTCTGGTATGGGCAGTTGGCCTTCAGGCCAGTTATTTAACATTAACAAGGTTTGTGGTCTGCACTCGTGTGTGACAATAGGCTGTACTCTGCCATTCATAGCTGGGGACATCTGGTTTCAGGTTTATAGTGCCTGCATATCTGAGCTGTATCTTACTGACATTGCTACACCTTGTTTGCTGTAGCAACCACTACATCAGGCCTCCTGGATCTACCTTTGTTTATATGCTTGTTATTTGTTAGCTTGTTATTTCACTGGTATGCTACTTCCACATAGTACACAGCTTGTCAACACGTCTGTGACTCACTACTGATATCTGCATTGCTTACTGTACGTATTTCCATGTTACACATGACAGCAAGTGACTGCTTCTCATTGTTGCATTTACTTAATTGTGACACATTGCACTTAGGTTACCTGGCACTTGCTCACTGACTCTTATATCAGTCAGCAGTTGTAGGTAATGTCAGTACACCCTCACTCCCCACTGGACCCTGTTTTCAATCATTAATTATTACAGAATTCAGAATAGTATTCTAGCATGTCCAGAGGTCAGTTGTCAGTTCCCTCCCCAGTCCAGCTGGTGAGTGTGGTACTCCAGAGACAATGTTGGAACAGATGCATGTACACAGACCAACCCCCTCCTCCTAACAACAAATTCAATCTCATGTGAGTGATGCAACCATATACCAAACTGGAGGCTAGGCTCTGTCTACTCAATACCGCCATAACCAGTCAGGTGGCCAAGGAGACCACACACTACACTTCCAGTCTCACATAGACCTACCACAACAGCGGACCTAACACATGATCACACATGAACATACTTGTAGGCTTGGACCACAGCTATGCCTATGCAGCAGAGACGTCCTAAGCAGACATCCATGCAACCACTACCATGGAAACGAACATGTGCAACACATATCACACAAAGCCAATGTGCTGAACACTCACAGCCATTAACAGTAAACAACACACCTCATACACCTGTACTAGGTGCCTCTATCATCAGGCACACTAACATCACGTTCACCAGGCTTAACGAGGTGAGGGTCACGGTGTGCAGCCTGTCGGCCACTATGACCTGCCACATAACACAAACACTCAGGTAACCCCAAGGCAAGTACAGGTATGACTCAGTCAATGTCCATGCTGGTGTGAATGGCCTGACACATTCCTCCCTGGACTACATGACGAGACAGTACAGAGCTCTCTGAGCACGTAGCCCAAGACAGTTTGACCCTGACCTTGAGTAGCATCCTACCCTCACCTAGAACCATGCCACAATATCAAGACACGATGATCCCTTCCAACAATTGACTGACATACTGGTGTCATTCACAGGTGTGCCAATGCCTGCCATCTTGGGGTGGTATGCTTTGCTAGGGACAGCTTGCACCTGTCACCTCTGTCCTATTGGAATTTGGCGGAGCCTCTTGCTACACCCATAGTGCCTGTATTAGGCAAGGCTCATAAGGCAAACCCACATCCATTTGTATCACAAAGGATGAGGAAGTAAGAGTGATGCTACTCAACACCAGAAGTCTAGACCTAAGGATGCACGCACTCAAAACCCTACTTGACGTTCTGGACATCGATATCTGTGCATTAACATGAACCTGTTTCAGGTTTCACAGGAGCACACCAGTACTACCAGGTTATAGCTGTTACCATTCTTGTCAGCCCCAACACTTGAACAAAGGAGGAGGAGTATCAGTATTCAATGCAGATTCTCACGCCTCCACATTGGTGGCACAGTACAACATAGGTGTTAGGCCATTGAGTACAGAAGACGTAGTTGGGGACCTGGGGAAGAAACATGGTAGCGGTCTGTCATTTGTCAACCACATGGCCAATGTGGATTGAGAGACATGTTATATAGCCCAGCTAATCATGAGGGATTCACATGTATGGCAGTGGAGGTCATTGTGCCTCTTTACTCATCCATCATCAAGCCTATAATTGCATACAATGCACCTTTTGGGATGTACCTAACCAGACACCCACAGCAACTGGTACAGGACAACAGTACCTCATCAAGGGGATGCAATGGCTCACACAGATGTCATATGCTGCCCAGGTAAAGTAAATCCAGCTGGACTCAGTGGCTTATTGCCTGTTCAGAGGCAATCTGTGTGCCATATACAGCCATGTCCTACCCAGCAGTAATGAACATGCTGCACCTCAGGCAATCAGAGTCCCATACAGCCACATGCTCAGGAGAGCTGGACCTCAGCATTGACATACATGGACATGCTGGAGGGGCATATTCCTAACCGAGAGGCTCCCTTCACTCTGTAATGAGCTCACACTACAGGTTAGGCAGAGTCCCTCATTGACTCTCTTCCATAGGAATCTGGATGACTGGATGTAGATCATAGTTGTACCCCAGGTATCACTTCTATGTCACTGTTAGACGGAGGCACAGTATACTAACATCGGACAAGGGCATAGCAGCATAACTTGTAAGTGGGTGGCGAAAGACAAACACATTCTACTAGGCTTACCAATGCCCTAGGGCAAATAGTCTAGTATGAACCTATGAACATGTGTGTACTGCTATAGTACTTCTGCCATATGTTGCATGTGTGTGTGTGTTGTGGGGGATGCACAGGTAATGGCCGGATACTTCTGCACAGGCGACACGTCTGACACATTCTGGGTGTTCATCCCTACATACTGGATGTGTGTTGCCATCCAACTCAACCCTGTGATGTGCACACATTACTCAGCCTGGATTTACAAATCCGAACAACACCACAAGCACAGTACACTACCTTGCTATGTATGCATTTAATTACACAGTTATTCAGTAGTTATGACAGTGATGCTATCCATGCAGCCCATTGGGCCAGTGGTAGCCACAACACACACCGCCAGCACCTTTGCATATGCTTACCACAGACATACTGCATGTACTGTGCACACACATATCTAACCCAGAACAACTGCACACCACTTATTAATCCTGTCCAGTGGAGTACAGATACAGGCATATTGTATAACAATAGTAGGAGGCTACTGCAGCACAGGGCAGATTCACATGACAGCAAGGCATCTGTGGTTAGCAGTGTTAAGATGCTTCACATTCACCAAATGCACAGATATTGGCTACATTGTTGCAGACAGTTTAGGTGCAGGTACCCCCCCCCCATTCTCCTACACATGTGGTATTAGTTATCCCAGATGACTGTCACCTCCCTATCCTCTCACATGTCCAGGTGAGAGCCACCTTCATCATTGCGGAACACATAGCATCACTGTTACGAAATGGTATCTCTGGATGTGTGCTACATTCACCCCTGGAGGACATAGCACCACATGACAGACTGATATTAATCCCTGGCCATACTACAGGATATGTACCTGAACAGTGCCATACATACACAGTGGTCCCACACCAATGAGGAGGAACCTCTACTGACCCTGGGAACTACTGCATCATATGCACAACTGGCCTTGTGTTCTAAGCTATGGAAGTGTTAAGTATGGGCAACATGTACAGCAATATTACATATGTTTATATTTCAGGACTATGTACACACAACCTATCTCATGGACATACCTATAGATAGTGAACTATGATACATTTGGAGGTGTCACAGTATACACAGGATTAACCTGCTACTTTGCATTACCTGTGTTTGTGGCAGCTGTTGCTGTGCCAGTGGTGCTTGTTGCTGCTTGCTCCTTGCTGCTTGCTGCTGCTTTTGCTGCTGGCGGTCCTTATATTTGTTTGTTTCTCTCTCTGTCTCTCTCTCTCTTTCTCTGTAGGTTTTGTGCAATGAATGTATTGCATGAGTGTAGTGTGGGTACTCAATGCTTTTGTAGGTATCTGCATAGGTCCATGTGATGGCCTCTGCACCAATTGTAAGACAGCATTTGCTAATTACATGCAGCCAGGTGTGTACTGATTGCATGTCTCACTGTGATTTCAGGACACTGCTATAAAAGGGTATGTGAGATAGGCGTTGCCCTATCATATTGTAGGGCGTGGACCATGCTGGTATGCTGTTGACAGTGTTCTGTGAGTGTGAAGGTTAGTACATCTCCCATGCTTCATGCTGTGTTGTAGATTCAGGTTGCTGCATTTCTCTTGCCTGTTCCCTGTAGTGAGTGTGTCTGCATACTGACACCTACAACTATATGTCATATGTATTGCTATATAAATATATATATATATGTGTACATATACATACTTTCATATATGTACATTAGCTGACATTATTGGGTACAAGCTAACAATTAGCAGGGCTGTTTCTATTAACACTACACTAGTATGGGAATCCAGTAATTGGGACTATAAACGTCTGCCTGACATGCTTTGGGTAGTAGACATACTATATTGCCTTTATCTTCATTCCTACTATTACATGTTCCACTTATTTAGCACTATATTCCTGCATGAGAGTCATGGCTTAGTGGTAGGTCATACAGACTAGTGTTACAATGGTCTTGTGGTAGGGCCTACTAGTATGCTTATATTCTGCTTTTGACTTGAGTATAGGGCATATCAATCAAAGTGCTGGAGGCACCTTTAAGCAGTTAAAGGGGTTAGTAGGTCTCACAGGAGCCAGGCTGTGTTGCAGATTCTGGTTGCTGCATTTATGTTCACTGTTTCCTGTAGTGAGTGTGTATGGATACTGACACCTACAACTATATTTCATATGTATTAATATATATTTATATATATGTATGTGTAGCTATACATACCTTCATATATGTACATTACCTTACTTTATTATGTACAAGCTAGCAAGTAGCAGGGCTGTTTCTGTTAACACTGAACTAGTATGGGAATCCAGTAATTTGGCCATTGAAACTCTACCTGACATGCTTTGGATAGTACACCTCCTATATTGCCTTTATACTGATTCCTACTATTACATGTTATATTTATTTTAGCACTGTGCTCTTGTAAGGCAGGCATGGCTTAGTGGTGGGATATACAGACTAATGTTACCAAGGTCCTGGGTTTGAGACTGACAGTGGGAATTTATTTTTCTTTGCAAACTTTCAAACTGAGTACAGGACCTGTCAATCAAAGTGCCATAAAGGCACTTTTAAGCACTTTAAACCAGGTCTGCGCGTTTGGAGCTCACGCATGTGCACTGGCGGTGAGCTCCGCTAACACAAGCGCACACCCGCGCTAATTTCTTTGAAAGAAAAGAAAAAGGGGTGACAGGAAAGTGGTGAAAAAGGGGTCACAAAGAGGGTAAGACAGTAGGGAAACAAGCGTGGATTTGCAGGAGGGATGTAGGTAAGGCCCATAGATGCCCATGTCTTTGGCAGCAACAGCTGTGCATGTCCATGTATTTTGGTGAGGCATTGGAAACCTATCACCCTGAGAGAGGTGTCAGGACAACATTAATATTTGTTGTAGAGCCAGTTGTAATTAACTGTTTCAATGTCAAGCAGACATGTATGCGACATGGACAGCTATGTATGGGGCGTAATTTTTGTGGGTACAGAGTGCACTTTTTTTTTTTCAGGTGAGAGTGGTATGTCAGGTGAAGGAAGTCGGTATAGCTGGGGAGGTAGGTTGGGTAGGTTAACAGACAAGACAGACAAGACGCATACAGGGGCGTGTATGACACACGGGGGTTACACAATTGACGGGGACGGAGGTTGGGATATCCGAGATGCATGAGCCCACAGATGGCAATAGTGGAACTGATATCCCCACCCATAGGCAGTTGTCACTGTTCCTTCACAGCCCAGGACGGGCTGTGCTGGGGGCCGTAGGCGGGCAACGGCCGGGCCGTTAGCTGTACCACACGAGCCTCGAGCTGGCGAGGGGCCCAAGAACAGAGTCTTGGATCTCCCTTCGCACCACAGACCGGACACCTTGGAGGGTGAGTGGGCGAACCCCTCCGCCACACTTGCAGAGGGGACGGGCCCCATCCCCTGCAGCGCTTCCACCCGGTGGCACAGGGCCACCGGAGGGGGTCCGCCTGGGCACTAGTGCCAGGTGCAGTCGCCAGCTGAGGTGGGAGAGGTGGGTCCGCTGGGACCTGCCTTCCCAAGCGTTCTAGGTTTGTGAGTAGTTATGTTAGTTTGGGTTAGTGGCATTTTATTCCATTCAGATTAGTTGTAACAGCATGCATTGGTATTCCCATCAAACAAACACCCAGATATTAACACCATTGAACATGGGGCATATCAATATCACATGCATTATTTGAACAGAAATACACAGTCAAACAACATGCAGGGTTGATTAATGGCAACAGACCATCAAATTTGCAGGTATGAACAGGGCACATGTACAAACAGGCATGCATATATTTTTGAAACGGACAAATGTCCATGATTAATGAAATGTTCACATACCATTATTTAGTGGGTGTTGTTATATGGAATTATAGGGTTGGGTGGAGATAGACAGAGTTGACACATTCATATGTTACACATTGATTTACATTTGTAATAGGTACACAATTAAGTTGAGGCTGATGTTTCAAATAATCTTTATTTGACTGTCATGCTACACCTGTTACGAATACATCACTATCCTACTTATGTTTAATCTGATCAGATACATCATCCTGCTACACTTTGATGACAGGACAGGGGACAACTATGGCTGTTTAGTCTGTCAGATAATCATTCATTCTATCTGCAAATTGTATACTGTGATCACCATACAGACTTTGGCCTACACATTCCAGATTCTGACACACTGAAATCAGTTTGGGATATTAAGATGTACTTCCCACATGCATTTAGTTCTGTAGAAACACACTGGGGCTACTATATTCAGGGGTTATTACTACTTTATTTATTCATACATGACCCTTTATGTCACTCTCACACATCCTGCAACTTCACAGTTCAGGTTGGTACTTCTAGGCTTTGTTCACATGTTAGACTGGTGGTGATTCAAACACTTTCCAACAGCCTCACTTCTGTCATGATTCAGCATTTCAACAGAGGATATATCTCACATATGACTACCTCAGATTCTAAAGCTGTACTCTTGGGACTACTGCAGGTTACACTATATTTAATTCATGGTGGGACATCTGTATTACAGCACTGTTTAATTCTATCAATTATATTTCCAGTTACACTTGCATACTGATGAACTTGTTGCAGCCATACCTGCAGACTTACAATTCCTGCTTGCACATTATATTACTTTTAATCAATACACTGCAGTGTTCTGATACATGCTACAGTACAATATTTATTTACAAGTAATGGGTGGGGTTACTAACCTGCATGGTGGCGCAGCACCAGCCTACGGCCATACATCTCGCGTTCGCAGAGCGGACACCTGCAGCTGTAATAAAAGAAGTAATATTGGACTACACATCTCCATGGTATCAGCCAGTTGAAATCCTTACATACATAAGCAAAATGTAACTTACTCAGTAGTGGGGCATTGGGCATATCCCTCCTGGATCCATTCGGTCAACTGGTCTTCCTTGCGTCGCTTCAGGTCTGCATGGTGGTGACGGACCTGCTCACCAGTGCGTGGAATGCCAGTAGCACTGGTCAGATCACGAGCCAACTGGTCCCATGCCTCTGCCCTATACGCTCCCCATGAGACCTGGCCCTGCATGAGTTGGGCCTCGTGATGATGGACAAGGAGCCAGACCATGTATCTGGACTCCTCAACGCCCCAACGCTGTGCTCGAAAGCAATGTCCCTCACCTACTTCACTCATTCTGACTGCAGGTCTGTTCTACAATCGTTTCTGCTGTGTATTCCCGCCTATGGGGCTTATATATGCCGCTTTTCCCGCACATTTCTCTGATTGGCGTTTTGGAATTGTATCTACTTCACTGAAAATGCTTTATCATGCTCCATTCTGGATTTTATCCCATATATATGCTATTTCTGCATTTCTAGGTATTGCTGTCATGGCTTAGTGGTTTAGTACCTAGACTCTAGTGCATGGTATCCTGGGTTCGAATCTGACAACTGATTTTTGATTTTCCTGACAGATATGAGTTGAGACCTGTCAATCAAACATGCCAAAAGCACTTTTAAGCACTTAAAAGCAGGTCTGCGCTTATGCGGAGGTAACGATGCGCACTGGCAGTTAGCTTGTGGGAGCGCGCAAACGGTGTGCTTAGGGTAAACCTTAATTGGCTAGTGACACACATGTTCAGCTTAGCACAGCTAGTTGCAAACAGTTTCAGCCTGTTAAACCGGTGCTTAGCAACGGGCACGCAGTTTGCAGCTTGTTAAACACTACTCAGCTACGGGCAGTCTGTCTCACAGCAGCTTAGCTATGAGTACATTTCTGACTATTTTTATTCTTGTGTTACTTCAAAATATATGCTCCATTTCATTGCATTTTACAAAAGGGAATACTTTTACATTTGTACAATACTGTCAGGGTTTTTTTTAGTGCTTATTTACAAAAAAAAAAAAGGTTGCTGTGGGGGATCGAACCCTGCCTGCCTACTCTTAGGCCAGCAACTCTACCGCTAAGCTATTACTTCTTGGCTTACTTTGCATATTTAGTTCTTATATCCTTTTCCACTGACTGCTAACTGCAATTGCGCTAGTAGCACACACACGCACACAGTAGCAAACATTTACGGGTTTAAAAAAAAAAGGTTTTAATTTAATTTTATAACATCTCTTCACTTTATACACTGATGGTCTGTCGGGGCATGTGTTGTGTAGTGTGTTTATTCACATTTCCATGGCCTCTCTCGTGGCTGTTTACTTTCAGCCATTCTTGTCTTCCGGGGGCGTGTCCGCTTGCAGGGCTTAGCCTACAGACACGCCCCCTACTCTCTTACACGGACCGTGTAAGAGTTACTAGTGTGATTCAGCATGCCTCATGCACCTCATGCATATGCATGACATGCTGACATCACACCGTTTAACTGCAGCCTCCGTGTAAGAGTTATAACTCTTACACGGAGGCTTCCTGAATCTGGCCCATGGTGTATCTGGCTGTTGATCAGTGTGCTTACATGTCAAATAAAAATGTAAGCATCTAGTCCTGTTTTTGTTGTATTGCTATAGTATATAACAAAACAGATGATAGTAAGTTGAAGCTCAGTATGAAATGCTGTGATGGGAGAGGGGAGGACCATGGTGGTTATCAGAACCCTGCTGCTAAGGGCAGGAGTGTAATAAGGACTTGGCGACTGTGTGTGTTTGTGTGTGTGTGTGTGTGTGTGTGTGTGTGTATATATATATATATATATATATATAGAGAGAGAGAGAGAGATATTCTCACTGTAGTGCGATCCTGGAGTTAGTATATATAGTTAGGAGGTGTGGGGGGTTTGGGTATATATTGTCTTCTGGAAAGAGTTACTCATTGATGTTCTAAGTATGCATGTCTATGGTTTAAAATGTATTGTTTTGAAGCTTTCGGTGACATGTAATGTAATGTAAAACCAAACTGTGTGCCCCCCCACCCCCTAACCATATATACTAACTCCAGAATCACAATACAGTGGGGGAAAGGGCATATTCCTTTTACTTGCCTTGCAGTACTCGACACAGTGCTAGTACTTTGCTTCAGTGAAATGATATTCGGTGAAGTGAGGTTTCAGTAATTTGATCTTTCTGCAATTTGGTTAGGGTGAATTAAAATTCAGTTAAATGAGTTTTCAATTAAACAAAGTAGACCCATATATATATATACATATATATATATATATATATATATATATATATATATATATATATATGACTTAGTTCTGTGTGTCTATGTATGTATATATATATATATATATGTGTGTGTGTGTGTGTATATAATATAAATACTCACAAAATATAGAAGAGTTTTACTTCAAATGTATTGACAACTCAGTAAAGAAGTATCTTAGACCACTGTTTTACTTCGTGTACTGAGCAGAAGTTTAGCTCAGTACTCACAGTGAAAACCAAGTGTAATGCAAGATGTCAGACTGGCAGTAAAGGTACATAAACTCAAGCCACAGGCTATATCTCCATCTGCCTCTGAGACTATTACAAAGCTTAAAGGTAATAGCATAATGTACAGCTACAAAACACAATAAAAACTGCAATTCTAACTACAGATCTTATAGTGCAGCATACATCTGAATTTGACTCGTCAGCTTTAGTTGCATGAAATTGTGGTATTGTAGCCACAGTATGTTACAGCTGTGGAAAATGTGTACTATTTTCATTTCTGAGCTACTGTGAACTTAGTACACACATGCTGGGCATTAGTTTTACTCAACCTTTCCTGCTGAAGCTAAATAGTCCTTGTAGAAACACTGTGACAGCAAAAGCCCGCTGAAGCTCTGGTTTTACTAGTTTATATAAGAAGCAATATGTCAGGTACCTGAAGGCAGTTCACAATAAAAACATTATGGGACTTTTAATAAAGTGCTTTTGGACAAGGCATGCACATGGTGCCCCAGTTGACTTTGTCTCTTTTGAGAGGGTACACTACCTCTGACTTTGAAGAGATCACATATCCATACTGATGGTAGTATAGATCTTTGACATGTCCTGTCCCCCCAAAAATCTTTTCAGTAATCATTCAGGCATGATCCTGAAACTTCTGTTTGCTTTCATAAATCACCTTCACTCAACCTTTTGTGCAGAGGTCAGATACGTCCAAGAAGCCAAGCATATAGTGCCAGACTATGACAATACAAGCCTTCTGAAATGCTGGCTTTGACAGCTGTATATAAGATGCCATATGTTAGATCCCCAAAGAAAATCCACACAAAAGAAATCAGGGTCTTGCAGTAAGCTACTCTGGTATAAATTGCAAACATTTCCCTCGTAGGATTTTACCTGTTCTGCGAAGGTACATTACCTTTGACTTTAAAGGAATTGCACAAATACAATGGTAATATTACTTTTTGATAGCTACTGTCACCTCCCACAACAAACTGTATTAATAATCGGTAAAAAGGGATCCTTTTTTCACTTTTAACTTTATACATCAGTTGCATCAGCTCTTTTGTCCAGATGTCAAATAGCACCCAGTTGGACAGCAAATGTAGTGCAGACTAATACAGCCCTCTGAAAACCTTGATTTATAAGCTGTATATAAGAAGCCATATGTCAGGTCAACAAAGAATTCACATACCCGCAAAAAAAGCCTTCTTGAGTTTGGTACAAAACACACATTGCCCTAGTGGAATGTCCAACTTCTGAGAGGGTGCACTTACCTTTGATGAGAAAGGAATCGCATAAATATATGGCCAAATGGCATTTTGATAGACCCTGTTTCCCCCAAAAACCATATCAGTAATCATTCAGGAGTGATCTGACAACCACGTTTTGCTTTCATAAATAACTTTCCACCAGCCTTTTGTGCAGAACACCCATGTGGAAATCGGGCATATTGCCAGAGTGACAACAAAAGCTCTCTGAAATGCTGAACTTATTAGATATTTTTAAGAGACCATATATCTGGTCCCTGAAGGCATTTCACAATGAAAATCATAGACTTCTAATAAGTTACTGTGGTACAAAACATATGCATACTGTCCCAGAGGAAGGTACAGTACCTCTGACTTTGAAGGAATCGTAGAAATGTAATGTAAGTAGTTTGCTTTCATTACATGCTCCCAAAATGACACCCAGATTCTGTATACTTCTAATGTCTCTCTGAGAAGAAAACAAACAAAAAAAAAAAAAACGGCCACAGTACCTTATTTCAATTTCCTGTCATTAGATAGGTACGATGAACTAGACAAACCATATTTTTATTTGATCATTTTCACACAACTCCCTTGTGTTTTCACATGTAGCTTGCCTTCTCACCCCCTTACTCATAAAGGCATCCACTTTGTATAAACACCTCTTGTGTCTGATGTTGAAGAAAGTTAAAAAAATTATGACAATTTATTTCAACCTCTCGCTGTTAAAAACATGCTCTTTGTGTTGGTTATTTGTAGCAGTTTGGCTTAAGTCATTTCCGTAGTTTCTTTCTAAATGACTTCCCTATCTCTCCTAAGATTCTTTCAAGTTTGTCATGGATAATGTGACCGTATGAACCCCATGCACCCCCCTAATGTAACCATTCTCCAAGAATTTGTGGGGAAGGGGAGCCAGGCTAAGCGAGTCCACATTGTCTTCCCCCTGCTCTCTACAAGTAACCAATACCTACACTCCTCCTCCCTCAAACTAGCCATGCCAGTGACTGTTTTGCATGTAATTGCACTTGTATGCACAGTCTGCCTCCCCACAAATGCACACATCATGTTTCATGTGTCACTGCCGAAACTGGTGAAATACAAGTCAGAGTAATTAACTTCACTTGCATCAATATGGCAGAAATAACAGACATATTAATCTACTTGACTTCAACTATAGATACATCATCCCCCAACATTGACTTTCAAACAAAAAAACAGTTATTCAATTGTATGATGTTGTGGGTAGTGTGTACTGTCACCCCTACCCACACCTCCATTTGGATTCCTGCAAGACAAAAGTCACCACAAATGTATTTGAGCCTTCAAGCACTATGCTGTGTTCTTCCTAACCAAGCCATAGAAATGACCATGTGATTGCGATCAAGTTATGTGACTTCTGCCTTCATGCATCAAGATGCCCCCAAGTAGATAACCACATCTTGTGATCATCTGTAGTCCCCAAGTAGCTGCAGCAATGTAGATAAAGTTGCTGCTGCAGGACTACTCACAGCTCACATGCACAAAAAAATGAATAAATAAAATTAGTCATGGCTTTCAACCTAGCAATAATAGGTTTTACATTAGCATCCATTCTTCCGAAGAATATGAAGTCAAACTCAAATGTCTGTAATTATTAATGTCATCAGTCCTCACCGATTCACCAGAGAAGAAATGTATGCGTTATTACCAGTCCTAAGCTCGATGTACCCATTTATGAAACCTACACTGCCTACACCCCATGGATGGAACTGTTCCTAGGAGAAAGCAATATGACACATCAGAACAACAAAGAAAACTATTTATCTTCTAACCTGTTTTAAGTGTAAGACAAAAATAATAAGCCAAGCTGCAAAACTACTGCATTTCCAACACTGTTGGTCTTACTAAATCTTTGACTAGAGTCTCCTTTTCCCATTTCTCAACTTCTTTGCTCAAGAATTGTAGATAAAGCCATAATTATTGAGGAAGGAATAAAGGCCCAGAATCATGGGCATTTTTTTAAATGTTACTTTAATTCACTCCAAAAGTTAAGAAGGAACAACAGGTTTGCATAAACATGCATTTTTGAATAATAAGCATTAAGTGCTAATGACTGGCATTAATGATTGGCTGTAATCCTCAGTGACTAACCTGAAAAAAAAAAGAGGAACAAAGCAAAAATATGAGGCATCAACCAGAGGGTGTAGTCGCAAATTCCAAAGTGTACATACTGGAGCCACATTGCACCCCTGCTATAAAAGGTATAGTGTAATTCCATTTTTGTCTTGAGGATAAACTGTTGCAGTCATACTGCACCCTGTATAAAATGTACATGCCAAAAGGTGACACTACAATACAGATCTCTTGAGCCATATCACGTAGGCTGGCTTTTGGATACAGTACTGCACTACAATAAGTGTATGTAGAACAGCCAGAAGACTTCACTTGCATGGCAGTACTGTGTCACACCTCTATGCTCCATCATTGCAGTCTGTCTCATAGATGTCCACTGAGACCAGTGCTGCATTCAGCACCAAATGTCTGTCCCATTTCACAGTAGCCAGTCTCAGAATTTCAACCACAACCAGTGCCAGTGTTCAGGAGCAAGCCTAAGACAAACTTATTAAAACTATGTGATGAGCTTCCAAAATTTAAATGCAAAATTACCAGTCCCCATGTAGCCTCAGCTGTCACTTTATGGCAACAAATTTTACTCCTGTCTTAGAAATAGTGTCAACAAAACTGTTGCAATCAATGCCAGATATTTTGTGTTAGAACACAACATTAATAAGCTACATAATAAAAGAAGAAAATGCTGGATCCGTAAATCTGTTTATCTGTGCAGTGGCCAGCAATTTCATTTTATTTTTCCTGATCATAGTGATAGGACGTGGGTAGCCAACCCATGGTCTATTACTGTGCAGTATGTGTCTGCAATCAGTTGCCCTTAGCAAACCATCTCAATGCTTTCCCAGAAAACTCTAGTTTTGTAGACATTTTACTCGACACTGATGGGAATTTTAGAGTTATGACTGGTTTTCTCTATGCAGACACTTTTTTTTTTTTTTTTTTTTTTTTTTTTTTTTTTTTTAATTGTGGCAAGCAGAACATATGTGCCCCCTTTTTATTTACTTTTACTATGGCCGACATGGGGAAGTCCTTCATACCGCTCAAGTTCTTTCCTTGGGGATTCTGGACATAAACAAAAATGTGGAGGTTTAATCGGGGACAGTTTATAACCTTTAGCCTAATTCACTTAAAAAGTTAATAGAACAGGTTTTGCATCAGCATACATTTTCTAAACAAGAGATAAAACTCAGATGTTAGGCATTGCCTTGTCTGTAATCCATTGTGATTTACCAGAAAAATCAGGGAGTGGGCAAAAACCATGAGGCAAAAATTAGTCCAATACAGCTGAGAGTTATTTTTCTATGTATGTCACTCATCTTCTTTGCTCATGAATTATGGACATAGCAAAAAATAACTGTGTAGGCAAACAGGGACAATTTTTAAATATTACTCTAACTTAAGAAATGTATAGAACAACAGGTTTTGCATCAACATGCAGTGAACAGTAAGAAGTATGAAGCTCTATCTAGCAGTATTGCCTTTATGAAAGCTGTTTTTCTAGAAAATCAAAAAATTATGAGGGAAAGGATAAAAATGTCAGAAAAGGTGAGGAACCTTCTGCAAAATCAAGGAAGTTGAGAAGCATACATTCTACAAGTACAGAGTACACACACAAACATTTGCACATTTGCATACCCACATTTGTGCACACTCTCATTCTCATAACTTAGTCTTGCACAAACACAGGCATCTTAAATTTCTTTATCTGGCTAAGGTTTGCCGGTTGCCACTGATATTTTTTTTTCTCACTCTGGTCATTTGCAGTCATGCACCAAGTAGGGGAATGTCTCAAGAAAGCAATATTACTTTAGCATGAACTAGAAAATGCTGACCATCTTCTAATGACTGCAATCTGTCTCCTAACACCTGTGCTATGGAGTACATGCATTTTTTGAATAACAGAAGTATGAAACTGACTGGTATTTCTGACTGCAATGCTCAGTGGCATACCAGAAAATGAAATATTTTATGAGGGACAGGAAAAATGTGAGGCAAAAATCAGTGAAGACCTGGAGAAATCTGGGGTAGCTAATAGGTATGCTTTCTCAATGTGGAACCTTTTGCTGTATCCTGGGAAAGCAAGAAAGAAGAATATATTTATTTTTTTGCAGCCAGACATAGTGCCAGCACTGCATCAGCATCTCTATTTGGAAGTGCATAGTAGTCAGTACAATACAGATGCAGGCAGGACCAACTATTCATGTTTCCTTTTATTTCCCCCAAGACTACAAAACACAGATTGAACTAATATGGCAGAAAATGAAGCTATAAGCTTGTTTTATTGAAATCAAGCTTGTTTCCGTATGTTCTGCTGTTGTAGCTGAATAAATATTTTTTTTTAATCTAGTCAGCTGAGGACATATTCCATGAGCCTGTGGAAAGGCTCCTCGCAGTATGGTTCTGGTACCCTTGTTGCACAGTGCAGCAACTGAAAGTATCACATGTGGCTGTTCAGCAGTGTGCGTTTCACTGCAGTAATGTCACAGGTTAAAATGAAAGGAAATGTGAAAAAGAAAACAAGAAAAAAAGGAGGAGGGAGAATCTGGAGTCTGCAATGTAAACCAGTATTAAAGAATAGTAACAGAGCTGCTCCAGTGGTATAGAAGAACAAAGCCCTGATTATGTCCCAGCCAACCCAGGTTCAATTAGCAGCTCAGGTAACTGATAGAAAGGCAGTGAAGGATGGGTGTTACCATCCCTGGGGGGAAGGGATGTCCTCTAGGTGTCTATTCCAATGATCTCTGGTGGATGCTGGAGACTTTGTACTAGGATGAGTGGCTAAAGAGTGGAAAAGATAGAGATGTGACTGAGCTGTCACAGAGGTGGGGAGATGCACCACAGGTCTCCATTGCACACCTGCCCCTTGATCCAACCATAGGTTCTGGGTGAAACAGGGGTAGGTCATTAAAAAAAAAAAAAGGCTTGAAATAGGACAGCAGGCCCTCCCCCAGATGTCCTTAAGATCCTTTGGCTTGAGTGGAACTTATCTGCCCTGTAAAGGAGCAGCAAAATCTGACCATTAATCTTTGAAAACCTCAGATGAGTGTATTCTTTAGTGGCATGAAAGTTCTGAAGGGCTTTATGCCCAAACTTGGCTTTTAATAAGATCGGCTTGAGCTCCGTGACAGTTTGGGCGCATGGAACGTGCCCTGAAGCTTTGGAAGTTCGCTGGCTGTTATATCCTTGGCAGGATATAACCCATATATAGCTAAGATTACTGCAGCAGTGATCAGTATGATGAACATCAGTCCTGCATGACTCTAATTTTATGGCGGCTATAAACAGAAAAGATATATAAACCATATGAATAACTATAGTGAAAAAAATATATATTTAAAGGTAAGAGGGACTGTCTAATGTACAGTAATAGTAGGCTGTGCATCACACATTATAGCCAACACACAGCACTGCAGACATCAATTATTCTGTGTATGTTTTTTTTTTTATAGTGAAGGTAAATTAATCTGAATGTCATGGTCCATAGTTGTGGAGTAGACACCTGTGCACAAGCCTTCCACATGGTGTCTCTTGCTGCTGGCTTGCCACCAACAGTGTTTTCAACCATGGAAGGACATATATTGAGAACTGCAGTTTCATAGTGGGGCAGTTCACCACCAGACTGGTGCTTGATTATGTTCTGCAGACTCCAACACGCAGTAAACATTCTGCTTGCAGTAGCAGAATTGTACTGAAGGGCACCGCCAGACTCATCCAGGCAATGGAAACTGGCTTTCAGCAGGTCAAAAGCTCACCCAGTAATAATGTGTGTCTGGGACAGGGCAGTATTGTACCTTTCTTTGGCATTTCCAGTAAGGTTCCTTATGGGTGCCATCAACCAGGGCTGGAGTGGGCAGTCTGCATTACCTGGAAGACAGAAGAAATGAAAAGATGTTGGGGAACACAACAAGGGAAGGGTGATTTAGTACTAAGCAATACATTACCAAGGTATGACAAATTACATAATTATTGTAAAAATTTCCATTTACCAACAAGGTGACCATGGGACAATTGATCATATGGGAAGAATTTCTAGAGTGACCCTCTGTGCAGATATGAGAATCACGAGCACTGCCAGGTTGCTGGGCTAAGATGGTGATGATGTACCCCATCTCCCCATCCATAACCGACTACATGCATGTAATTGAATGGTAGCCATTCCTATTTCTATACTATTACCCTGTTGTCCTGATGGGACCCTAATGGGTGCAATCTATTGCATCAACAACCTCAGGGAAATGAGCCATTCTGCTGAAGGCAAGCATGGTTTTGGCTCAGTCCTATGGTGACATTGGCAGGTAAATGTACTGTTCCACACATGCCAAGAGTATGTCAAGGAATTGCTGAAGTTTCCTTGAGACAGAAGCCTGAGAAATACCCGAAGTGCCTCCAGTCTGTCTCTGGAAGATTCCTGGGGAAGGTATAGCAAGGGCTATACATACCTTTAGTATCCACAGATATAGGAAGGCCATGCATCCCCCCCACTCAGTTCCAGACTGAAGCTCATACAAACTCACTGAATCCCTTACAATATCCCTGTCTACTCTAGATCTATCAAGCATTTTTTGATTATCAAAGCTATAATAAATTATTATTTGTCCATATCTTTTCCTTCTTGGTCATCTAGTAATGCTGGGATCAAGCACTTTTAGCTCAGCCAAGGTAAGCACTTCACAAAGAGAAACAGCTAGGTTGGTAGCAAAAGCAAGCATCTTCCCCGCATGAGTAGTAGTTAGATTTAAAGGGCACAATTTTGCCTTTTTTGGATTGTTGACAGTGCAGTACAGTGCAGTGCAGCATTAAGGGATGCTGCACTCCTGAGTGTGATGTCCTTTGGATGAGACGTTAAACTGAGATCCCATCTTCTTCAAATGGTGGTACCTCAGATGAATATAAAAGATCCCACAGCACCCATTGAAAAGAGTAAGGATCTTTTGTTGAACACAACATAAAAACATTATTTACATATTTACTAATACATGCATACACATTTCTGTTTCTCAATATTTATCATTTTTTCTTATCACATTCTCATTATTATTCTTCACTAATTCACTCTTACTTCTTCCACAACCGTAATTTTATTTTTCCCAAAATATCTGCCAAATCTATTTCCCATTAAACAAAATTTCAATACAAATAACCCATATTACATAAAGTAAATTCTTAATTGCTCTTCTAACATATCGTTTCTTATTCTTATGGTTTGTCATTATTCTCATTCTTCACACAACTTTTTCTGGAGTGTCACCACTCTTTTACATTAAAAAACATGCTCTGTTGTGTCTTCCTCCCCACAAAATAAACACACCCAACCTTTTTTTTATATGGCATATCCCCCTTTACCAGTAACTTATTTATTACCAGTCTCCATAGAAAACCCTGACACACTACTGTCTTGGTACACTAAATTTTCCTTACTTAAATGGCTTTAAGCATTTCTACTGGTAAGTTTCCCATGGCTTTACATAATAGCCTAGTACCTACCTATGAACCTATTTGCCCGAGGGCATTTATAAGCCTAGCCAGAGTGTGTCCGCTTTCACCACCCCATTGATTAATTAACTGAGCCTCTGTCAAGAAGAGCCAATGAAGTGATCCCAGGGGTGTATTTTCTGTTACCCATCCACTCGTCAAGGTTTCTCTTGAAGAGTTTTTGTGAGGGGCTCTGCCTAATGTTGTTGGGAATTTAGTTCCAAAGCATGGGGAGTCTCTGTGGCAGGAATCTATCCCTCCAGCATGTTCTATTTATTGTTGTGGCAAGGTTTAGCTCACTAGAGCGAGTGGCTTGCAGTGACTTGGATTTCTTTAGGTCGAGCATATCCATCAGTTCTGATTTGGACATGGCAGAGATCACCTCTGAGTAAGCGATATGCCACTGAGTACAGCTGGAGTTTTTCCAGTCGGGCTGCATAGGACATATGCTTAAGGCCAGTAATCCTCTTGGTGAGGTACTTTTGTGGTCTTTCCAGCTGTTGGAAGTGTCTTGTGAGGTACATCCCAAATGGGGCATTGTACTGTATGTTGGGTCTGATAAGTGGCGAATAGAGGGCCACTATAACCTCTTTATTTCTAGATGCAAACCCTTTGGTAATTAGATGGGGTACATAGAAGGATTTCCTAACTACTTTGGGAATATGATTGTCAAAGGAGAGATTACTATCTACCTGAGTCCCCAGATCTCTTATTACCTCTTCTGTATTAAGGGGGCTGCCACCTGTGTGGTAATTCATGGGTGTTTTGTTTTTCCCAAACAGGATGACTATGCATTTTTTGGCATTTAGCTCGAGACCATGACTTTGACACCAGGTGTCTGTCTCAGTAAGGCCCTTTTGGAGAATGTTCGTGTCAGCCAGAGAGTCAATAATGGCTCCCAGTTTGCAGTCATCGGCAAACCTGGTTAGCCATAGTCCTCCTGTGTTTGCCTGTACGTCTGAGAAGTATATGCCAAACAGTAGGGGTCCCAGGACCGAGCCTTGCAGGACACCACTTGTGACTGGTTTAGAGTCGGACCTGGAGCCCGCTATTCTTACCGTGTGAGTTCTGTCTGTAAGCCAGTTGGCAACCTATCTCGTGGCGTAGGGGTTTATGTCCAGGCTGGTGAGTTTTTCTATAATTTCCGAGTGGGGAATGGTGTCAAAAGCCTTGGCGAGGTCAAGGTAGGCTGTGTGAACTATCTTCCCCTCACCTATGGCCTTGGTGACTGTCTCGAAGAAGTTAACCAGGTTTAGTAGGCATGATCTGCCCTGAACAAAGCCGAACTGGGTCGGGTCAACTGTTTGGAGGTTCCCAATGTCTTTGTTAGTGAGTTCCATGATGATGCGCTCCATAGCCTTGCAGATCAGGCTAGTCAGGCTTATGGCGGATAGTTACCAGGGTCAGTTGTGGCCCCTCCTTTGTGGAACGGAATAACCGTTGCTGTGCGCCATTCTATGGGCATGTAGCCTGTGGAGAGGCTGAGGTTGAACAGTGTGTTTAGGTGGAGGGTTAGTTCGTTCTGTAGTTCATGCAAGACGCAGCCTGGGACACCATCTGGCCCCATTGACGCTGTGCTTTTGGCTTTTAAAAGGGCTATTTTCATCTGTGCGTCTGTGATTTCTGGGACACTACACTTTCCAGTAATGTTGTGGGCCCTTTTGGGGGTGAGAGGGGGGGGTGAAGTTTGCACTGAATCTATCTGCCAGGATGTTGGCAATATCAGTGAGTTCAGTATATTTTGTGCTATTTTGCACTAGCTCAGAGCAGATCTGCGAGCTGCCACTTAGATTCTTGACATAGCTAAAGAAGGCTTTGTGGTTATCTTTCGAATCCTTGGCTATTTTTCTTTCGAAGTTAGCCTTGGAGGATTTTATGAGGGACCTTAGTTTCTTACTGATACTGATCAAGGATGTCTTTCCTTCTTGGGATTTGCTTTTTTTCTGAACTAGTTTCCTCCTTCTGTTGTATAGCCTGTTTACGGCAGGGGTCCACCAGACTGGTTTCCGTCTCTTAGGGGAGTGAGTTTTGGTTTTGCTAGGGATGGCACGATCCATGCATCCTTGTAGGTGCTCATAGAGTGCATTTGTAAAGGTTCCTGCATCTGGGACACGGTTATCCTTTAGTGTGGGGGCTGTGAAACTTACCACCTCTGTCTTAAGTAAGGTGAAGTTTGCTATAGAAAAGTTTTTCACTGTGGTTTCCTTGGTTGGAGGTGGTGGTGTGGTGTGGACATCCAGAGTGATTAGTTTATGGTCTGATCTAACCAGTGACGGGTTGACCTCCGGTGTGGAACACCTGTCGCCCATGTTGGTGATGACCAGGTCCAATATGTTCTCACCTCTGGTAGGGGAGTTTACCAGCTAATCCAGGGCATTTGAGTTGATAAATTCCAGGAAGCGCTGGACCTGGGGGTTTGTACTTGAGTAGCTTTCCCAGTTAATGGTAGGGTAATTGAAATCGCCCAATATCAGGGTGTTCGGTAGGACATTCATATTTTTCAGTGTCTCAAGAAAGGCAGAGTGGTGGTCCTGGGTCATGGAGGGTGATCTGTAGCAGGCCACAATTTGCAGTGCAGATTTGCCTGATGTTAGTTGCACATGGATGATCTCGGAGGTATCATGCTGCGCCACTAATCTGGAGGTGTAGGTATCCTTGATGAATATGGATACACCCCCTCCTTTTGTGTTTCGGTCCATGTTTTGTGGCCAAAATGTGTGGTATGAGTTGTAGCCTGGTAGTGCTGGGGTGCTCTGTGGAGCCTTGAACCAGGTTTCAGTTACTGCACAGATGTCGACGTTCTCCATACTGAGGAGTGCTTCGAGCTTGTGCATTTTGAGATCTAAACTCCTGGCGCTGAGTAGCATAACCCTCATTTTTTTATTTGTGCTGTTTACGGAGGTGGGTTTGACTTTTGAGCCTTGCCTAAAAAAGGCACTATGGGGGCAGCAAGAGCCTTGGCCAGTATTCAAAAGCCTAGGGGTGACAGGTGCAAGACGTCTCTTGCGAAGCAACGAGTCTTGTCGAGCATGTCGTCCCAGGCTGACAGGCACTGGATCCCCTTTGAATGACACCAGAAGCTTAGCCAATTGTTGAATGTTGTTTGATCACATTATTGTACTATAGCCTTCTGTTTTTTTCTCTGTATCATCAGTTTTTTTTCCATATTGGTACTTTTTTCTTGATAATTTTGATTTCATCATTAACATATTATTTTTCTTTTTCAAATTTTCTCATTCTTATAATCTCCCAGAATTTTCTGCACTTATATTTAAGCATTCTCACTATTAATTTCTTGTTCCCTTGCTTTACTCACTTTAATACTCTATACAAATTTGAAGAAGCCGAGTAAACAACTGGACTTGGTAACCCCAACCCCCTTTCAGCTTCACTCAAATACAACATATCTGTTTTCATTGAGATAAATCTTGAACTACCTATAGCAGAAAATGCCTATTGCACAATTTAATTTTTATATTTTACTGGGATCATATAAACATTTGACAAATACACTATTTTCCCATTAATACTAAATTCACTAAATAAATCTTTTTCCCGAACGCTAATCTATACATCCTCCAGAGATCATCTATTTCTTGCATCATGGCTACAGCATTTTCCCACATTTTATTCCTAACAAAGGCATTTAATTCATTGAAAAATACACATCCTCAATTTTCACCACATCACACAAACCTATACATTTATTTTTATTCAAGGTAATTTCCATTTCTTTTAATTATCCATTCAGACAAACCAACACTTCCCTTATCCATATTTCATTCTTAGCAACTACAATTGTATTGCCTGCATATGTCAAAACTACTGGTATTACCACTTCCTTTAGCATCACATATCTAGCTGCTTTTATTTATAAGCTACTTCACTCACTATCACATTCATCACCAATGCAAACAGTATTCCACTCATGGACATCCTTGTCTTGTTCCACACTGATTGCATATTTCTTTACTCAGCCACACATTCACTAACACTCTCACTCTATTGTTCTGATAGGCTGACATGCACACTATCCTAAATCAGTAACCTATTCCGTACTTCTCCGTAACATCCTACAAAGCATCATGTCCTACAGTATCAAATGCCTTGCTTAATATCATCTGCCATGTGGTTAACAGCCTTCCTTTTACTTGCACGATCAGCCATAGATTTTCTCGTAACCAGTAACAGTTCTTGACATCTCTTCCCTTTTATATGGTATATACTTTCTTCCATAATATCCCTCATCCTTCCTTCCGATCTCCTCTGTATTAGTCCCATAATTTTATAATCCATGTGTGCTGGATCTCCAATTTTTTATTTCATTCTTTTTCCATATCAATTTTAATATCCCACTACACAATTCTTCATAAACTTAACTTTCCTTCAACAATTCATTCATTCATTCATTCATTCATTTACAAAATACTGTGTTTGTCAGTCCATTAATTTTGTACATTCCGTGCCCTGTACCATCTAGGCCTGATACTGAATCAACATTTGCTTCAAGTACTTCACTAATAGTAATTACTTTTTCAAATTCTTCTTTAACTCATTCTGGAAATTTCTTATTTCCATTCTCTATTGTTTTCCATCCTTATACTCTTTTATACATTGGCGGCCACGGTGGTGCAGCAGTTAGCATTGTCACCTCATAGCAAGAGGTTCTCTGGTTCGATCCTTGGCTGGGGTGCCTTCTGTGCGGAGTCTGCATGTCCTCCCTGTGGTCTCATGGGTTTCCTCTGAGTGCTCCGATTTCCTTGCACATCCCAAAAACATGCTGTAGGTGGATTGGACACTCTAAATTGGCACTAGGTGTGAGTGAGTGAGTGTGTGTGTGCCTTCCGTGGAAGGTTGGGTGCCAGGCTGGCAACTCGACACTGTAAAACTCTACTGCCAATCATGAGTGGACAGATGATCCGCTGTGGCGACCCCTAACTGGGAAAAGCCGAAAGAAGAAGAAGATACTCTTTTATACATATTTCCACATGATGTACTATATTATCCATAATTTGTTCTTTTTATCTCTCCTTATTACATTTTCTTTTCATTCATCATACTAATAGGTTCATAGGAGATTACTAGGCTAATGGCACAAGAGCCCTCACAAGCCTAGCCATATTTAACCTGAGTTTCTCAATCTTCAATAGTTAAGAGAACAAAGTTCACAGAAGTATGAGCCTATGCTACAGTATGTAATACCAACTGCCTCTGTCCATGGGGGATGTGGGCACCACCCCAGGAGTACATTATTGTTCTAGACTGCAGTTGAAGAGGGTCAGGGAAGGAGTTTGCTTCACGTGAATGGAAAGCTTCTTTCAGAGAAAGGGTAGTCTCTGAGAGATGTATCTCTCTACATTGGTGTTTTACTCAGATATGCAGATACCGCCTCCCTTCTCCCTTGTAAATAATATATATGCTTAAACAGTAATGTCTTATTTTTTTTTGTTTTCTTTTATATATTTCTTCTTCTATGTCATAATACTCTGTTGTATTATTTTCTAAATTTTCAAATCCATTTATATACATTTTCCTATACTTCACTTTCTCTTCCTGTTTTACATCATTCTGCTACTAAAATAACACTTTGACCACTCAGAACAATGTTTATTGAAGTTCTTCATGGTTGTGTGATCCTTCCATAACTTCAATACTTACCAATCTCCAACTTCATCCCATAATTTCTCATTTATTCTTTTTTATTCCCTTTCCTAATTTAGCATCCTCCCTTCTTCCATCTCCTCCATCCAGACGGCTAAATGGTGTGGAAATAACGTCATAAATGTATCACCATCTGCTATCCCTAAGCTTTCCAATACAAAATAATCAATTTCAGATTCAAGTGTTCTGTTCTTTGACTTTTTTGTTCCATGCAGATAATTTACCACATTTTATCACTTTCTGTCTTTTTTTACATCTTTCTCTTTCTTTTTACACCTTTCCCTCTTAAATTACAATTAAAGCCCCTTACAGTTGTAAGTTTCATTTTAACCACTGTATAGTCTAATATTTGATTAAAGAGATTGTCTCTTTCTTTGCTAGTTATATATGTATATAGAAACCACACAAAAAAGTGCAAATATAATAAAAATGACAGCCAGTATCCACAAAACAGATTTAATAGTTCTCTAGCACTTCAGCAAAGCCTTCAAGGAGTACATGAAACACAAAAACAGCTCCCTTATTAAATACCCACTAATATAAATCAGTTAACCAATTAAAACAATAAAATCAAATCAGCAGCATCTAGTTGCACTCTAAATTTAGTCATAAAGGAGACATAGTATTGCATTTAAAAATAAAAACATTCTCCTTATGCAACAATCTTTTATATACAGTATGTGAACAAAAACGCTTAGGAATAATTTCTAATACAGTAGCTTTCAAACGTTTTGGGTTTGAGTGATGGAATTCCATAAAATGTTTCACTATAGGACTGTCCACTTTTTTATTCCTAATATTTCTAACGTGTTCCTGTAGTCTATATTTAAATTTCCTTTCTCCTATATAAGTAAGACCACAGGAACACTGTAAAGCATACATTATTCCTTCTACATCACAGTTAAACAATTCAGATGGATAAAAAGCATGACCATTAATATGTGCAAAAGTTCTAGTAATATAGCTGCATGTATTACAATGGCCACAAGGGTAGGTGCCTGTAGATGTAATACTGAGAGAGAGAATTTGAAACAGGCAACACAAAATAATTATGGACTAAGATATCTCAGATGTCTTCCTTTTTTATATGCTATACCCAATAATGGAGAAAGGATGTGGGCCAAATCTTTGTATTTAAACAAGTATTTCCAATAACATTTCACCAATTTTATCAAAATAGGGCTAAATACTCCATAGGTAGAAACAAAGTACATTTTTCTTTTGTCATCCTTTATATTATCAAAATTAACAATATAATCATTGTATTTTATAAAATACTCATTGTGCCTGCAGGAAGGTACATGTACACCATTAATAACTATTCACGGATACTTGTATTATATCTTTATCATATCCTGTAGATGAAAACATCAAACACATCCTATTTGTTTCTCTAATAAAATCCCTATCATTATTACATAGTATCCTCAATCTGAGACCCTCACTGTAAGGGAGAGAAGAAATAGTATGTAGTGGATGGCAGCTAGTGCCAAATAAATATTTACCACCATCTTCAAATTTCCTATAAGTGGATGTGAGTAACTTACTGTGTTATGTACATTATATTATATATGTATACAGTTCTATAATTATGTATACATGTTCTCTTCACCTCACATCCACAATAGTTTTCCTTGCCATCCTTACCAAATTACATCTAATATTTTTACTATTTTTTAACAAAACAGTAACACTCCAGAACAAATTTCACTTCCAAAGTTCCATATTATATTTCTTCACCACAAGTTTTCTGTTTGCAGTCTTTCTTCAGTTGTCCGGAATCTTACATCCTCTGAAAATAATAGCATCCACATCACATTTAGTACACCATTCCAAAATTCTTGTTCTTCTTACTGTGTTCATAATAGCATTCTCATTTATTGAAATTAGTTTCAAATTGTTACTTTTGCTTCTTTTTAAGTTTAGGGGATTTTTTTTTAAATTTTCATTTTCTTATTTTCTTTTCTTTTTCCTTATGGATATTTTATCTAGATTTAAGTGCAAAATAATCTTTAACCCCAAGTCCTCAGAATCGTATTTTTCACTGGATAGAACTTCAAAAAAAATTAGTGTTGATCCCTTCTTCTGACCTCTCCTGCTGCATGTAAACTTTCCCCTCCTTTTCCACTTACTTTTCCTCCTCCTAGATTTTTTCTTCACCTAATTCCCCTTCTCCCTCAACCTCTTGTTGTCATTTCTCATGTAGATTTTCTTCCCCTTTCCCTTCCTTTTCACAGTTTACTGTTTTCCCTTAACAACCCATATTTAAGATCTTGCATTCAGCCATCCACCTTATTGTTGTTTGTATTTTCTCCCCACACTGGTTACATCTTGTCAAAATCATTAATTAATTGTGAAAAGTCTCCACAAAAGAAACACAGTTTAGGCTGGCCAGCATATTGTAATGTCACTCTACATCCAGCCGCAAATGTAACACCTGTTCACCACTCTTTTTTTTTTTTTAAAGTTCAGAACAGCTTCCAAACTCCACCCTACATTCTATAAATTACTGTCATCTCTAAGTTTCACAGTATTATCAGCAGTTGTACACAAACCCTGTATGCATTTTAAACATCTTCTTCCAGTTCATCAGTTCTAAACTGTACAATAATATTTTTTAATATTTAAGTTGCTACCTTAAAACAATAATTGTTCCATGGATAAATGCCTTACACAGTTCCAGAAATGCCATCATCATTCACTTAGTTTCAAATGTTAAGTCACAAAACGTCTCTGTTTGTCAGTGTATAAAAGAACATATTTCTTGAGCATTAAATCCAATAACAGTTAAAACAACTGAAGTGGCATCTTTAGAAAAGGGTAGAATCAAATTACATAGAAAAAATGGAAATTGTGAGAACATTACATGTAGAATAACATTCTAGAGGAAGAAAGGTCTAAAGGCAGGATTTCAGTGAGCTATGCAGTGTTTGACAATGACTGGGTAGATTATAGGTGATGTATAATGTTTGCAACTAAAAATATGTCAATATGGTTTGTTTACAACTAAAAAAAAAAAACAACTTTGTTTGTTTTCATTTATATAAATGTATTTTTGCTAATATCCTAAATAATAATTTAATAACAATGTTTCTTGTTAAAAAAAAAAATAAAATCTTGGCTTTTACCTACAATGTCTTTTACAACAAAATGTTCCATATATATCTGACTACTGTAGTCTCATTTTTTTGTTCTTATTCTCATAGCTGAATTTTTAACAGTTTTACTCAGTTTGTTGCTGCTTTTTTTTCTTTGCCTGCTGTCATGTATGCACACTGTGCTGACACATCACCTCGTTCCTTCTCACTGTCATCCTGAGTACTTCCAAAAAAGATATCGGCCATTTCACCCATTGAAACAGCATAACTGTCAACTGGATCATCCTGCATGATTATTTTCAACAGAACATCATTCTCAAGCCCTCCTGATGCCAGTTCTGTTGTCTACACCACTCCAGTGGACACACTTACATATCCATTGAGATAGCAAAACGCTGCTCATTTGTGTCATCTACTGTGCAAGAATCATCTGTGGACACACTTACATATCCATTGAGATAGCAAAACGCTGCTCATTTGTGTCATCTACTGTGCAAGAATCATCTGTGTATACTGGATGAAACTGTATCAATAAGTTAACATGGAAGACTGAAAAATCATGCTGAAATGATAAGGATGGGAAGAGTATAAAAAATGTAAATTACTTTCTATAATGTGTAGTTTGTACTTTTTCCAGAATCTATTTATTGTTTACAGTTTTATTCCAGAAACAAAAAAGTGCATGCATGTGTGTAGCCATATATAAGGAGCTGTTTCAGGAGTACAATATATGTAAATAAAAACGTGCATGTGATAGAAGAGACACAGAATTTGGTAAGCGGCTATTACTATATATTTAGAATAAATAAGTACAGCAGGTGCTGTTACATTGTATGTGAATTGCAAGAAAAAAGTGAATGCTATGCAATTGGTTTCCAAGACAGCATAGGGTCCAAATATGCAGAATCCATATTTGGAAATAAAAGGATAATGTAAAGTTTTGCAGGGCCTCTACAGTGACATATAAAGGATATTTGTTAGGGTAGGCAAGTTTGCAATATATGGCTAATAAATCCCCCCCCCACTTCAAGTTCAGCCACCCCTCAAAATTGTTGTTGGCCATCTCACCACCTTTCCTACTTCGTTGCTATGCTGTCTGTGTCGGGTTTCTGTGTGTACATTCCTCCCACGACAAGTAACTGCAAGTGAAATATCCTTCTTTTATTCTTTTTATGCACTGGTTGTCTTCTGCATTTCTCAAAAAAGCTACCTTTTCTCATCTTCCTTTCTCAAATTTTCTGCAATAAAGCACTTTTTTTCAATTTAGTTTAAGTAATTGCTATGGGAGACAGCAAAATAAAGTGCTTCTGTGATACTGCTAAGGTAGTACACAGAACAGAAAAAACAGTGAAATTTGGAGAGCTTAGCAGAAAGATGAGAAGTCAAGCAGCCTTCTCTAGGAGTTGCCAGTGCTACATCTGAGGAGGGCAGTGAAAAAGAGAAAAGAATTAACTAATTCAATCCCTGGTTAAAGAAATGATACTGTAAGCAGGGTTATGGAGTAGTGAAGGAAGGCTCAAAGGCTATATATCCTGGACTTCTTACAAGACTACCTGAAAGAGTCAGAGAGCAGAGAAAGGGAGGTTTTGATGGCATTTATAAAATGCCAGTCACAGCAAAGAGCAGTATTGTTCTTGATGTCCTGCAAGTGGTGAGCCCCATATATTTTATTTCAGGGGAAAGGGGGGAGAACTGCTAAATGAGTACCATTGCTCAGTAATCACAAAGGAAGAACTTGGATATTTAGTAATAGTAGGGATCACAGATCTTTCACAAAAGGTATAGTCTGGAAATAACTCAAAAAATGAAGATATAGACAGTAATGGGATTCATTCTGGTATTAGTGAAGCCTTTGTGGGAAAAGTCTGCCTTGAACCTGGTTTTCTAATTTTAAAATAGAGAGGAGGAGAGGATGTATAGTTTTGGTGGCTGTTTAGGACTGAGTGATTGCTAGCAGTGCAGTTCATCATCAGGACAGACATTCAAGCCAATTAAAACTGGAGGCTGTAAAACTGATAGGGAGTGGCTCAACAGACATCTACCAGGTTTTTAAAAATAATCAGGCTACAGCAAGACTAATACCACAAAAGCAAAAATCCAGTGTTTAAAATTAATTTGAATACTTAATATCTCTGTAATTATCAAATAGGGTAGCTTTGAAGGTAAAGAGAACCCCCTATATTGTTTAGGAAGAATAAGGAAACACAAGAGGGAGGCATGGAAATACATAAGGAAATGGGTAAATTGGCCAGAAGACCAAGGATGTGAGTAAAGTGAAATGAAATCAAGATATTGAAGAAGGGTGAGACATATTCCTAAATGTATGGAAGACTATATTGCTTGAGCATTAAATAAAGACTAACATGTGTACTTTGAAGCCAAAATTAAATAAATTAAAATAATGGTGAACAAGTCAAAAAAAATGAGGGGGGGGGGACTGCTAAATAAGTATGATAAGAGAAAGTTCATTAACAGGCAATGTTAAATCAATATAAAAGATTAAGACTAGTGAGAAGTTGTTTGTAATATATGGATTTACAGGTTTAACAATGATAAGTTACTGAAAGTTAAATGCACGCACTGATTGTCTGACATGAGGCTAGTTTACTGGTATTATATAAACATATAATTCTAAAACAGTTGTAACAGCACTTCATGCCAAAATAACAAGTAAACCGTACACAGGAATTGCATCGTATGTGATAATGAGAATGTGTGCAATAATAATTTGCTTTAAAAAAAAAAAAAAAAAAAAAAAAGGAACTGTTCACTTGTTTCTCATAGCTGTGAGGTAAGCAACCAGCTGTGGGTCTCACTGAAGAGGGCTAGAGCCCTTATTGCAATGCAGGTGAATCTGGAGGTTTGATTAGTCAGCCTTTTTCCAGAAACTGGATGGGGTGGTGGCATTTTTGCCAGCTCTTTTGTTCCAGGGAGGGATTAGGCTTCTGCCAAAGAGTTAGCTGTGATTGGTGAAGTAACACTAGTCCAGAGGCATGTGTATATGTAATTCATATGGGGATTTAGGTGGGAGAATGAGCAAAGCATCCAAAAACACTCTTCATTTGTCAAAATGCTTTTATCTGCTGTTGCACATACCTCAGAAACTGCTTACACTAAGGATTTCTCCATCCTAAGTTAAGGGAAATGGTACCCAGGTCCAAAGGAGCAGGTCAGACAGGTATTGGGGATGGTGGATCATTTGTTTAGTAGGGTCTTCAGGATATGGCTGATAGTAGACAGTAGGTGTGTGAACCATTTTTTTTAATAATATAGAAAATTTGCTGAGTAATTCTTCCATCAAGGTATACTGCTCTTCTTTTCAGTGTGCTTACTTTGTAAGCTTTCTTTAGCCTTTCTTCCTATAGTTAAGCTATTTTTGAGGGCTATCCAACCTTTTAATTCTCCCAAGAGATTAGTGATTCCAGACTGGAATATGAACTTTATTTTGGAGACGATGAACAAATCCCTTTTGAGCTTAAAAAAGTTGGTTAATCTTAATTTTTTTTAAAGCTATATTTTTAGTGGCTTTTACATCTGCTAGAAGGGTTTGGGGTTGCTTGCATTGATGTGATCTCCTCTTTTTATGGTATTTCATAAAATAGTTTAATTTTGACTACTAACCCCTCCTTTTTGTTAAAAGGTATGTGTGGTATTGAATTCAGCTTTCATCCTTTTATGATTAGCCTCAGAAGTTTGGGGAGTAGATGCTACACCAAATGCAAATCCCATGGCAAATTGAAAGTCGCACTAATAGGACTAAAATATTCAGAAAATCAAATCAACTATTTCTTTTCACCCAAGAAGTTGGCGTTCAGGTAGGTAAGCATATTATTTCACAGTGGCTGTCTGGTGTAATTGAGAGGTTGGGGAAGCCTACAGATTAATAGTAAGGGCTCATTCCCCCAAGGTCCAGTAGGGAAGCTGTGACTTTGTATCTGTGAGATTTCTGAGGTTGGCAGCTCTTCTTTTTCCATACACTATGAGATATTGCCATTTACGTTACTGGCCTAAAGAAAGGAGAGACTTTCCTAAGATAGTTCTTCAAGGAATGCTAGGTGATGCCTCCCTGTAGTGGTATATGAACTGCTTATGCACTGCACCATTAGTCACAATTTGGGGAGGAAAAATGGGAGGAGGCATGAAGTAAGTACTCACAATAATAGTACATGTCTGAATGCATGCTTGGCTTTTCAAGGTTCCCATCCATCATCCTTTGTCAGGGTTGTTTTGGTTATGAATGGTGGACATTTAGTTTGTGGGAAATGTTCATTTACCTACCAGGTACCCTGCTAGTAAGGAATTGCTGTAAAGGAGGGGATGTATGATTTTCAGTTATGTCAGGGAATTGCTTTTATGTGAACCCCAGTTGTGTGAACTCACTCTGTTAAACTGAGCAATGTATACATCGTTCTGTATTCCAATATTGTGCAACCTTGAAGAAGGCTGCATTTGTTAAAAAGGTAAAACCGTTACAGAGATGTAGAATATGATGAGTTCTGTTGATTTGGTTGACAGTGAGTTTGGTCAACATCTGTTTAATTGACTACAGTTGGTCTGCTATACTGATGGTCAGCAAGTGTGAGAGATCAACATTCCGTGTCCCTAGAGATTGTGTGATCTCAGACTTAGTATATATCGTTAGCAGGGGGTGTGATAGAGGGTAGGAGAGCTTGCCTCTGCTAAAAATTATGCTTTATTTATTTATTTATTTTTTGCATGTGCCAAGATTGCCTCTTGGTGCATGCATAGTAGGATGTCAATGTTTCCTGTTTTGAAGTAATGTGGTTTACCCTTCAAATGTAAACATTCATGTTTGTCGATCAAATAAAGGTAAATCAGTATAGCAGACCTAATTGTATTATAGAGGATGATTGTTTGCCTTGATAATGGATTTGAATGACAGAAAAAACACTTCTGTTTTTCAAGACATTGTGATACCCCAAAGGTGGTGTAGCTCTGTGAAAAATTCTGTTTGGTTGGTAAAGACGTGTTTCTTTCAGTTTTGCTAAAACAGCAGCGTAGTATCTTCCTGCAAGTGTCATTATTCAGCATTGTAGTAATGTTGAACGTTTTGTCCACTGATGAAGGCATGAAATGTGTCGTAATGGAAACAGGGCAAACTGTCTTGTACATCTGATGCTTGCCTGTGTATAAGGAAAACTGGATGCAGTTACACAACCCCACAGTTTACAGTTAAATACAATTTTAAAGAATTTGTGCTAGAAGATAAATTGGAAAAATATAGTATGGTGAGAAAAACTATCAAACAATGCTGAAATAATAATTGGTGGTTGCCCACTCTTCTAAAATAATGAATAAAAAAAACTGGAAAGGATAAGAATCATTCTGTCTCTCATCCTTATGAAATAACTTGTGGTACTTTTTGAAGTATGCTTGAAACTAAAACAGCACAGACTTAGTACAGGAACTTAGTAAAATAAATGTTTGTAGAACAAATGTTTAGCATGAATTACTTTTAATTTTTATTTCGCCCAGGTGCACATTGAAATGTCTGTCTGATGTCAATTCCTGTATCTGAACTCTCAGTGAGTAGAAATTTGTCTTCTATATGGGCAGGTTGCCCAGCAGTCGTCATCAAACATACTTAACCTGGTACAACAGAATTTATTCCACAGCACAGACACATGGAACCATTCCTCAAGTTTGCAGCAGACAGCTTGTGCTGACCAGTGGGGATGCCTTGGAGTTGTTCTTCAGCATACATTTGATTGCATTGTTCTGTGGAGTTGTATGCGCCATCTTACAAAACTGTTTAGATTCTTGTCAGTCTTGCGTCCTGGGCAGTAGTGCAGGATGGACAATGTTTCGAAACGCTATGACTTTTACATTGGACTAGCATTGGCAGTTAGTTCCAGCATTTTCATTGGCAGCAGCTTCATCCTGAAAAAGAAAGGTCTTTTGAAACTAGCCAGCAGGGGCTCTCTGAGGGCAGGTAAGTAGCACGTAATTATCTGTTTTGTAACTGCTGAAATGGTAAGTAGATCGATTTTGTGCCCACAAAAATAAATAAAGTACAATTAAAAGAAAGTAATTATTAAACAGTTATTAACCTGGAGTGACTTAGAGTTTACAAAATGTTGTTTAGTTTATTTATTTGTTTATTGACCAAGTAGATGGACATATCTGAGAACCTCTTTCAGTTACAGCCTGGGCTGAAAGGGCACATAAAGTAACATGGAATGGTAATGAGAAGACAGCAAAGATGTAGTTATAGTACTGCAGCAGAATCTGTTGCACTTGAATATCTACAAAGTGTTTAAAGATTTTCATCTGACTGATCAGAGAATCAGTCAGCCATTCAGCATAGCGGATACTGCATCGAGTAACAAGACTGTGCAGTACTGAAATCCAGGGAGGGTTTTGTTTTCATCCTTGTGAAGTACCCTTGTAGTGTATGGGGGAAGGAGGTGTACGCATTTAATGAAGGCAAAGAGGAAAAGACCACTAAGGAGCGTGAGAACGAATGGGAACTGGACACTATACTTGGGGAAAGATGAGATATACTAGGTGGATATATCTAGCTAATGGAAAGCTACTGAAGGCTCTGTGTGTTTTTTCTCTCCAGATATTATTGTAAATGTATTGTTAAAGCTACATTACACAGGGAAACTAAGATGTCATACTTATGACTTCAAAGACTGAGGAACTAGAGCTTATGACTAATTAGTATAATACTTCAGACACATTTTACTGTAGTATTCAAGCAGTTAGTGCATTATTGTGTTTACAATAATCAAGTATTAGCTTGTTAATGTGATCCCTATGTGCAGCACTGTAGTATTTTTTTTTTTTACAAGTCAGAGTATTGCTGGACATTATGATAATGAACAGAATCATGTAATGGCTGTGGGGTGAGTTGGTCTTGGACTGTCCAGAAAAAAATCATGTAATGGCTGTGGGGTGAGTTGGACTTGGACTGTCCAGAAAAATAAATAACTTAGTGTATTCATTTTTCATCTGTGATATATTAACAAGCTTTAAAATTATATGAAGAGAGGTGTATGGCTTAGAGAGATAGTTATGATATGGGATTGGTTACCAGCCTGTGTTCTGGAAGAGCTGGCAAGGGGAGTGACACCTTAAAAGACAGCACCTGTTCACTGCCTTTTCTTGGGTGAGAGGGTGGGGGTTTATGCTGAAAGAGTGTACACCCCATGCTGGAATCCCCAGTAGATGCCAAACATCACATGGAGGTGTTTCTTTGTGGGGGGGATGGGGGAAGACCTTCTTTGGGGTTGGTTCACTTAACACTTGTGATACTGCCCAAGTTCAAAATGCTTTCACTTCATAATCGTTTACTCCTTCTTCCTCTTTCGTTTTTTTTTTTTTTTTTTTTTTTTTTTAGTAACCTTAGATTTAAAATTTACTTATCACATTCCTATCCATCCAGATTTCAGAAGTTTCTTAAGGTTTTATGTGTCTGAATCACATTATCAGTTCTCTGCTTTACCCTTTGGGTTATCCACTACTCCAGTAGTGTTCACATTGTGTCTAGCTCCAGTTGTAGCACTTTTCAGGCTACAGGATATCCACATTTTTCCATATTTAGATGACATACTTATTTTTGTAAAGTCTTTTTCAAAGTGTCAGGAATCTCTCACTTGGATGAGAGATCTCTTGTGCTGGTTGATATTTCAAATGAACATTCAAAAGTCTTTTTTTTTTTATTCTGTCACACAGAATTGTGTTCTATGTATCTACTAGAGACTTCAGTACAAAGAGCTTTTCTTACACAGGAAATTTAGCTGTATTTTTAGATCTACTCCAGGGTTTTCCACTCAGACTGTGGTCACTGCAAGGGAATACTTCAGGATTCTGGGCCTCAGTGCATCTATGATTCTGATAATACTTTTATCAAAGCTCCATATGAGAAAGATACAGTGCATCTGAAGTCATTTGGTCCCAACACCTATTATCTTTTCAGATTCCAGTTCTGGGATTTATGAGAAGAAAAATCACTGGGTGGAGACATCAAGTATCTGTGCATCCAGATCGTCTCCAGTCAGTACCGCAGTCAGTCACCACAGATGCTTTGGACTTTGTTTGGGGAGCCAATTAAAGAGGGATAAAATGAACAGGTATCTGGGACAACAAAGACAGAGAGAGGCAAATTTAAACTACATCCTTGCCCTTATCAAGGCACTCAACTCTCTGAATCACCTTTGGTCACCAGGACTACTGCAAATTGTTACCAACATTACCACAGTTATGTGGTACTTAAGCAAAGGGGGATTGGGTGTTACTCCCTACGTGGACTTGCCATGTTAGCATGGAATATAGCTTCACAACACAGTCTCACTTTGCTTAGCTTTATACATTCTGTCAGAGCAAAATTGTGTGGCAGGTAAAGCTGAGCAGGACAAAAGCAGACCCTCATGAATGGAAACTAGATAAGGGGTCTTTCAAAAATTGATCCATCTGTGGGGAGTTCCTGAAGTAGACCTTTTTTGCCTCCTCTCTGAGCAATTAGATGGTAAAATTCTACTCCAGGGCTCCATACAAGATGGCCTGGAAGACAGATGCCTTTTCTTTTAACTTGGACAGGAATGTGCCTGTAGACTGTTCCAATCCCTTCCACTAATATCCTGGGTACTTCTGAAGATTAAAAGTAATCCTCCACTATCATTGTGTTGACTCCCTTCTGGCCCAAGAAACAGTGCTTTTCCCTTTTTTTAGAATAGCCCAGGGGCAATTACCATGATGTCCTTCAAGGATGCATCTGCAGTCCTTACAAATGGGTTGTCCTGTCGTCAGGCAGCCCTTCGGTCGGCCGGATTCCAAAGTCTGGGTCTGGCTTCGGCTGGTGTCGCACTTCACCCGACGTCATCGCTGCAGTTTTTCGGGTATAAAGGCATCAGCCGACGCCATTTTCCTCAGTCTTTCTTGCCGCGTGGCACCCGAAGCAGAAGCTGTTCGCAAGTGCCGGTCGGTCAGATCCAGAGCTTACTACTTCGAAGACTTCTAAAAAGCTAAGTACCCCGTTGGGGACTCTTTCTTGCCTCAGCCGATGTCAGAGAAAGTGAATAACTGTTTATCTTGTGGGAAACAAATACCTCATAAAGATTTCCATTCCTACTGCATACATTGTTTAGGCCCAGACCACGACGTAGCAGCTTGTCTTGCCTGTGCTTCTTTTAACCGGCGGACGCTTAGACGTCGGTCGGAGTTTGCTGAACAGATTTTCGGCACTGATTTTGCCTATATTATGCCACCGGATCCTCCGACTACGCAAATTACCAAAAAACGCAAAGAAAAGGACCGACACTCGCGGTCCGAGTAAGCAAACCGCGAGTGTCTCGGTTTCGGCCGAAACCGAGCAAGCGGTTCTTTCTTCAGCCGAAACCATGCCTTCTACCGAGGCCTCTTCTATCCTGGTAGAATCGGCTACTGAAATCCAACCTTCTGTTGCGGTTTCTCAGGAATTATAAGACACTATTCCCCTGGATGTCTCTTCCCCTGCACGTGGAGCTGCTAGGCCTCCTGCAGCCATGTCTATTAAGGCCTTTGCCAGGGCTAAAGCAGCTAAAGCTTCAAAAACGGTGCCTGCCAAACCCCCCTCTCACAGGCCCAGCACCAGCTCCCATATGCTTTCTTTGGCTGAGGATCTCATTTCTTTAATTCGTGGATTCCACCCTCATCCAGACAGGACCTCTCACCTACCTCCAGAAAAGAGGCCTAGAGCAGAGCCCCCTGAGCCAGTATCCTCAGATGATTCCTCTGATGACTCAGAACATACAGACCCTCCTGAGGCTCCTTATTCCCCTTACGAAGACTCTGATGCTGAAGAGTCCATTCCTTCAGCTTCTCCACCTGAGGAATTTTCCTTTGGGGAAACCTTGCATGCTATGAGGGAACAATTTCAGTGGCAGGGTCAAGATTTCTCAGACTCCAGAAGAAGGCTTAGAACCTTTCTACATTTGCCACAGCATAGGCCTTTAGCTATACCTCCAGTTCTTTCTGTTGTAGATGATGCATTTAACGATGCTTGCACTGCTCCTGATTCATTACCTCCGGCTCCTGCTAAGCCCGATAGGTACTACAGGGTCCCGGACACTCATCACCATTTATACAAAGCTCCTTTTGCAGATCCAGAGACCATCTCCCAGGGCCCTAAAGCTGTAGCAGCTACTTCTACTAAAAACCCCCTCCCCTCTGAAAGGGAATCCAGATCCTTAGAGAGATGGGGTAAAAAAGTTTACACCTCTGCTACTTTGTCAGCTAGGGCTTTGAACTGCCAATTCCATATGATTCAATATCAAGAGTTTATGCTTGACCAGTTAACTAAAAAGCTGTCCTCTGAAGAATCTTTAGATAAAAAATATGTTCAGGATATGGTACATAACATACAGCAGGTTAGTAACCATTCTTTAAAATGTGGCTATGATGCACTGGAGGCTTCCTTTAGATCAGCCATGACTGGCACAGTTATCAGGAGACATGCATGGTTGAAAGAACAGGCATTACCAGACCATGTCAAATCAAAGCTTTTGGATGCACCAATGGACAAGGTCAATTTATTTGGTTCCCCTGCACAGCAGGTACTAAAAAAGATGGAAGAGAAGGCTAAATCAGTACAAACAGTGAAAGATTTCTTACAGGTTCAACCACCAAGGTTTAGCAGGAACTGGCCCTCCAAGAATTGGTCCTTTCCGGACTCCTCTAAGACACAGAGAGGCAGGAATAGGCGTTCTAGAGGCAGAAATCAATCCAGGGGTGCCTACAGGGGACGCCAGTGGCAAGGTAACAACCAGCGAGGCACGGACGCAGCCACCACCTCTACTACAACACAATCACAGTGACTTGGCGGTGGCACCACCTACCAGGGAGCAACTAGAAGCACCTTTGGGCGGAAAGCTAACTTTATTTTCAAAGAACTGGCATTGCATCACAAGGGAAAAATGGATTTTGCAAACTATAGACCAAGGTTACAGGTTCCATTTCCATACTCTACCAGGAAAGAGAGGAATGCCAAACCTACCACCTACCCAAAGGGCAGAAGCTCTAAAGCAAATATCTCAACTATTAAGAATGAGAGCTGTCGAAAAGGTACCATCTATGGAGCAAGGAAAGGGATTTTACTCCAGACTCTTCCTGGTACCAAGAAAAGAGAACAAATGGAGGCCTATTCTAGACCTGTCCGCTTTAAACACTTTCCTTATTGTCCCAAAATTCAAAATGCTGACCTTACAGCAGCTTCTTCCCATGCTGGGCAAGGAGTCTTGGCTGGTAACTCTAGATCTCAAGGAGGCATACCTGCACGTCCCCATAAGACCAATTTGCAGAAGATACCTCAGATTTCTTGCAGGATCAGAGCATTATCAATTCTCAGCATTGCCCTTTGGCTTATCTACTGCGCCCAGAGTGTTCACGAAATGCCCGGCATCAGTAATTGCTCATTGCAGACTTCAGGGGATCCAAATTTATCCCTACCTGGACGACTGCCTGATACAAGCGGACAACAAAAGCAAGCTAACAGAAGACTTACAAAGAGTCATTTATCTGCTGCAAGCCCTGGGATATACAGTCAATATAAAAAAGTCAAGGCTGATTCCATCCCAAAGAATAACCTTTCTGGGTGCAGAGCTGGACACATCAAAACAAATGGCATTCCTAACTGCAGAAAAGAAAGAGCAACTGCCTCTCTACTTCTTGGCATTAACAAAGCAGAACCATCTAACTGCAAGAAAAGTACTACAAGCCCTAGGCTTCATGGCATCCTGCATAATTCTGGTCCCTCATGCCAGACTGCATATGAGAAAGCTACAGTGGTACCTAAAGAATTTGTGGTCCCAGCACAAGCACAGCCTAGAAACCAGAATTCCAATAATCCCATGCCTGAAGCAAGAGTTCCTATGGTGGGCTCAGGCGTGTCAATCAAACACAGGATTGCCCTTCTGCAACAGTCAACCAAGCCAAACCATCACGACAGATGCCTCAGACCTCGGTTGGGGGCACACATGCTGGGCAAGTGCATACAAGGCTTATGGACTCAAGACCAGCTGCGCCTGCACATAAATCTAAAGGAAATGCTGGCAGTAAAATTGGCAATCCAGTCATTCAGACCATTTCTCCAAGAAGGTCAGTTGATGATAAGGACAGACAACACCACAGTTATGTGGTACATCAACAAACAGGGAGGCACACATTCATATCCTCTATGCTGGCTGGCACTGGACCTATGGGATGTGGCTCTGAGTTACAACATTCAGTTACAAGCAATTTATGTACCGGGAAAAGAAAACATTCTAGCAGACATATTAAGCAGAACAACCACAGATGCCCACGAATGGATGCTGCATCCGGACATCTTCAAAGCCATCACAAGAGAATGGGGATTACCACAAATAGACTTATTTGCATCCCCACTCAATCACCAGCTACAGAAATTCTGCACAAGGACGTACCACCCACTTGCTTGGAAGGTGGACTCCCTATCTTTCAGTTGGAAAAACATGACAGCATACGCATTCCCACCACTTCCTTTGATGCACAAGGTGCTTCTGAAGATCAAAGAGGAACGTCCAAGGATCATTCTGATAGCTCCAGACTGGCCAAGACAACATTGGTACCCATTGCTGAGGAGCATGTCTCGGGAACAAATATGGACACTACCCCTGATACCATTACTGTTAACACAGAACAACTACAACATCCTGCATCCAAACCTGAAAACTCTGCAGCTAACAGCCTGGAACATTACATAACAGCAGTTAACCCAATTTATCCCAAAGGGTTAAAGACATAATCCTGGAGGCTCGTAGACCTTCAACAAGAAAGAATTATGCAGCAAAATGGAAAAGATATCTCATTTGGAGTACTGCAAAGGGAAAAGATGTGACACTGGTAAACATAGCCAACATCCTGGAGTACTTGGCAGAGCTCTTCCATACAGGCCTGTCCTATTCTTCCATCAAGATACATGCATCAGCTATTTCAGCAGAATACAGCTTGGATCCTCCTGTCTTCTCTCATCCTCTGCTCAGACAGTTTCTGAGAGGAATTAAAATGTAAAACCTCCCAGGAAACCACCATTGCCAGCATGGGACTTGAACTTTGTGCTAGAAAAATTGACTCTTCCTCCTTTTGAACCAGCAGCAACAGCAGAATTACAATACTTATCCTGGAAAACTGCTTTCCTGCTGCCAATAACTTCAGCAAGAAGGGTCTCTGAACTACAGGCATTAATGGCAGTGCAACCCTTCCTGATCTTCCATCAAGATAGAGTGTCCATGAGAACAAATCCTACATTCATGCCTAAGGTGGTATCCAGAGTGTCTTTAAACCAGGCTATCCACCTACCTACATTCTTCCCAACCCACAGAACAGGGGAGAAAGGCTCTTGCATACCTTGGATGTACATAGACAATTACGCTACTACCTGGACAGGACCAAGTCAATATAAAACTGACCAGCTTCTGGTAGCATATGCAACAGGAAAGGAAGGAAAACCAATTTCAAAACAGACAATCTCCAAATGGATAGGAAATTGCATTAGATTTTGTTATTCCTACCATGGAAAGAAAACTCCAGAGAACATCAGGCCTCACTCCACAAGGGCTACAGCCACTACCACAGCCTTCTTACGAGTGGCTACCAAGGACATTATAGAGGCTGCTACTTGGACCTCCGTGCATACATTTGCCAAGCATTATAATTTGCCTCTATACTCTAGATCCCGAGCAGGTTTTGCCACTGCTGTTTTGCAAGGGATCCTAACTACACCATAATCTCTCCTTTTTTCCTCCTCCCCTAGTTTAGCTTTGGTATTCTACCCATTTGTAAGGACTGCAGATGCATCCTTGAAGGACATAGTACAGTTTTGTACCTACCATAAATGTAGATGTCCGATAGGAATGCATCTGCAGTCAGGATTACCCATCCACCTTCCCCTCTGTGGTACTCCTAGGGTATTTGCCATCCTTCAGCTAGCTTGGGGGGGATCTATTATGGTGTATTTGTTTGTATATATGTACATACATGCTTATTTTATGTGTTTGCTCTCTATTATTTGGAAGCATTGGCATTTATCCAAGTTTAGCCATCCAAGAGGGCACCTGGCATCTGGGGCAAGAAACACTGAGTAAAATGGCGTCGGCTGATGCCTTTATACCCGATAAACTGCAGCGATGACGTCGGGTGAAGTGCGACACCAGCCGAAGCCAGACCCAGACTTTGGAATCCGGCCGACCGAAGGGCTGCCTGACGACAGGACAACCCGTTTGTAAGGACTGCAGATGCATTCCTATCGGACATCTACATTTATGGTAGGTACAAAACTGTACTTTTCCTCACAGACTGGATCTACCCACTTAAGAACAGGGGTGATGTTCATTGTATTACCCTGCTGCAGTCATCACACTTGGGTTATCCTGCCATCAGGCGGTCCCGCAGTTGGCCCGAATTCCAAAGTCTTGGTCCGGCGTCGGTTGCGGTCGCCTCTTCCCGGACGTCAGTGCGCCAGGGGTATATAAGAGGCATCCGACACCATTTTCTTCAGTTTTTCTTGCCCCAGATGTCAGGTGCCCCCAATAGGTCAATAAGTTGGCAAAAAAAAAAAATATATATATATATATATATATATATATATATCTACATACATATAGCTAATAAAACAAAACCCTTAGGCACAAGCAAATACACCACAGAGGTAGTATAGGATAGAGTGGTAGAGATAAGTTTAGCTAGTTCAGAGGGGATGGAGGGAGGGTAACCTGGACTGCAGCAGGGTGAACACTCGAACATCTACATTTATGGTAGGTACAAAACTGTACTATGTTCATCGTGTTACCCTGCTGCAGTCATCACACTTGGGTTGAAAATCAAAGCTAAGGATGGGAGGTGGAGTCAGACAGGGTTAGAAGAAGCTAGTAAGCCCTGCAAAACTGCAGTGGCAAAACCAGCTCTAGTCTTAGAGTATAGAGGTAAGTGATAGTGTTTGGTGCAGGTGTGCACTGAACTCCAAGTAGCAGCTTCCAGAATATCCTTGGTTGGCACTACCCTGAGAAAGGCTGCTGATGTAGCTGTAGCCCTGGTGGAGTGGGACCTAATGTTAACAAATACTGGTTTCCCATGATGTATGTAGCAAAAATGTATGCAATGCCCTATCCATTTTGAAATTGTCTGTTTTGAGATAGATTTTCCTTGTGATCCTGTAGCATAGGCTACAAAAAGCTGGTCAGTTTTTTCTGAAAGCCTTAGTTTTATCCAAGTAGTAACATAATTGCCTGTGAATGTCTAAAGAGTGCAGGAGTCTTTCTCCTTTGTTCTGGGGATTTGGGAAGAAGGTGGGCAAGTGAATGGTTTGGTTTAGGGCCACACTGGATACCACCTTTGGCATAAAGGAAGGATTAGTTTGTAGAGAGACCCTGTCTTGATGAAAAATGATGAAAGGTTCCACTGCCATTAGTGCCTGTAGCTCTGAGACTCTTCCAGCTGAGGTTATTGCTAGTAGTACGGCAGTTTTCCATGAAAGAAATTTTAAGTCAGCTGAAAAAGCTGGTTCAAAGCGTGGCAGTGTAAGCTTTTCCAGAACAAAGTTGAGATCCCACGTAGGTGTTGGAGCTCTCCTTGGCGGTCTTAAGTTCTTAGCCCCTCTGAGGAACTGTCTTAGGAGTGGATGTGAGAATAAAGGAGGATCAGTGCTGTAAAGAGCTGAAATTGCTGAGGCGTGGATCTTAATAGATGAAAAGGAAAGTCCTTTGTGTAACATCTCAGTTAAATATTGTAGAATCTGAGGGATGTTTGGATCAAGGGGGTTTAGGCCTTTAGCCTGATTCCAGGCGCAAAATCTTTTCCATTTGTCTGAATAGGTTTTCCTTGTGCTGGGCCTCCTGGCCTCCAGAATGACATCCATAACAGCTTTGGATAAAGGTGTTGGCTGGTTGTTTAGGTAATTTGACATGCAGCCAGGTTTAAAGTCTTGAGCTGGCTGTGTAGAATCTGATGGTCTCGCTGGGTGAGCAGGTGAGGAATTTGTGGCAAAATCCATTGTGGGCCGTGGGCCATGTTCCTTAAAATTGGGTACCAATGCTGGAGTGGCCAGTCTGGTGCAACGAGTATCATTTGTGGCCTCTCTAATCTGACTTTCAGCAGTACCTTTGCTAGAAGAGGTAGTGGAGGGAAGGCATACACTGTTAATGTTTTCCAACTGAATGAGAGGGCGTCCACTTTCCAAGCTAGTGGATGGATGGTCCTTGTGCAAAATTTTTGAAGTTGGTGGATGTGGGGGCTTGCAAACAGATCTATGTATGGGCGTCCCCATTTTTGAGCTATCATTGCAAATACTTGTGGATCTAGTTTCCATTCGTGTGGATCCATGATGTTTCTGGTTAGACCATCTGCCAATGTGTTTCTCTTTCCTGGCAGGAATTGTGCTTGTAATCAAACCTGGTAAGACAGTTCAGTGTTCCACAAGGTCATTGCTTGCCTGCATAGAGGGTAGGAATGTGTGCCCCCTTGCTTGTTTATGTTCCACATGACTGTGGTACTGTCCACCTTTATTATTAGTTGTCCTGGGTGTAGAAGGTCCTTGAAAACGGTTAGGGCATTCTGTACTACTAGCATTTCTTTTTGATTGATATGCAGATGCCTCTGATCTGTAGTCCATTTGCCCTGTATGCACTGCCCTGCCATGTGTGCTCCCCAGGCATAGTCCGATGCATCTGTTGCCATAGTTTGCCTGGCTGTGGGTAAGGTGAAAGGCTGACCCTTGTTGAGGTGACATGCCTGTGCCCACCATAGAAACTCCTGTTGAAGGCAGGGAATGAGTGGTATCATTGTTTCCAAGCTGTGGCTGTGCTGAGTCCATACACTTTTCAGGTACCATTGTAATTTCCTCATATGCAGTTTTGCAAATGGTATTAGTAGTATGCAAGATGCCATGAATCCCAAGGCCTGCAGAATTTTTCTTGCAGGGAGTTGGGTCTTTGTTGCCATTATTTTGAAATATTGAAACAGCTGTCGTTGCTTGTCTGACATGAGATAAGCCATCTGGGCCGTTGTATTCAAGCTGGCACCCAGGAATATTATGTTTTGTGAGGGCACTAGTTTTGATTTCTTTTCATTTACTGTGTACCCTAGGCAATTTGAAGGTGTTTGGCAAATGCCAGATGCTTTAAAAGAATGTCCTTGCTTTCTGCTTGAATAAGGCAGTCGTCCAGGTATGAGTATATTTGAATTCCTCTTTGTCTGCAGTATGCAATTACTGGTGCCAGGCATTTTGTGAAGACCCTGGGCGCAGTAGATAAGCCAAATGGAAGTGCAGAGAATTGATAATGCGTTGAACCTGCAATGAAGCGGATGTATCTTCTGCAATTTTGTCTGATAGGGACATGCAGGTATGCCTCCTTGAAGTCCAAAGTGACTAGCCAAGCATTCTTGCCCACCATGGGAAGAAGCTGCTGTAGTGTTAGCATCTTGAATTTTGGTACTTGCAGATAGGTGTTCAGAACTGAAAGATCCAAAATGGGTCTCCATGCTTTGTCCTTTCTTGGGACTAGGAAGAGTCTTGAGTAAAATCCTTGTCCTTGCTCATGTGTAGGTACCTGTTGAATGGCTCTCATGTTCATGAGAGCTGTAATTTGTTTTTGTGTCTCTGCCTTGGCGGCAGGTTTGGCATTCCTCTGATCCTTGGTAAGGTATGAAAGTGGAATCTGTATCCTTGAGAGACAATGTTTAGAACCCATTTGTCTACTGTGATGATGTGCCAGTTGTCTGCAAAAAATGCTAGTTTTCCTCCCAAGGGAGTTGCCAGGAGAGATTTGCTTGGTAGTTTGAGGATAGAGTCATTGTGTTTGTCTTCTGCTAGCTTGGGGCCTGTCTTCTCCTCCTTTCTGGGTAGCAGAACCCCATTGGCGAGGTTTGTAAGTGCCCTGTGACTGACCTCTGCCCCTTGGGCGTCTGCATTTGCCCCTCTGCGATCTGTCTGAACCTGGAAAGGACCAGTTTTTTGTTGGCCAATTTCTGCTGAAACGAGGGGTTGTACCTGCAAAAAATCCTTGACCGTTTGCATAGACTTTGCCTTATCCTCCATTTTCTTTAAAACCTCTTCTGCTTTGACACCAAATAATACATCCTGCTGTAAAGGTGCATCCAATAATTTTGCTTTAACATGGTCAGGGAGGGTTTGTTCTTTTAACCAAGCATGTCTACGTATGACAGAGCCAGTAACAGCTGCTCTACAAGACGCTTCCAATGAATCAAATCCGCATTGTAAAGTAAGTTTGCCCACCTGTTCAGCTGCATGCAACAGATCCTGCATTTCCTTGAATTCAGGTAGTTCTGAATGTGTGCTCATTTTTTGTTTTAACTGAGACATTAGGAATTGTTAATATTTCAACATGTGAAACTGGCAATTTAATGCTCTCATAGCCAGAGAAGCTGAGGTGTATATTTTCTTTCCCCATCTATCTAAGGCTCTGGAATACCTTTCAGAGGGCACAGGATTTTTAGCCATAGAAGCTTTTGCTCCCTTAGGACCCTGGGAAATTGTTTCTGGGTCAGCTACAGGGCTTTTATAAAGGAATTTGTGTGAGTCAGGTACTCTGTAGTATCTGTCTGGTTTGGCTGGAGCAGGAGGAAGAGAGTCTGGATTTAAACTAGACTCCAAGTAAACATCATCCACAATACCTAGAACAGGAGGGGATAGCAAGAGGTCTGAGCTGGGGTAGTAAAAGGAACTCTCGGAGCCTTTTCTTAGAATCTGAGTAATCCTGGCCTTCCCAGTGGAAATGTTCCCTCATGGTATGTAAAGTTTCCCCAAAGGAGTAGTCTTCAGGGGGAGATGCTGAGGGAATAGAGTCTTCAGCATCAGAATCTTCATAAGGTGGAAAAGTGAAATCCTGTTCCTCAGAAGAATCTGAGGAGAGAGAAACCTGGTCAGAGGATGCATAATCCTCCTCTTGTCTTGGTCTTTTATCAGGAGGGGGATGGGAACCCCTGATAAGGGTAATCAAATCTTCAGCCATCTTAAGCATCTGTTTCTTAGGCATGGGGCCTTGAACTGTAGACTGATGTACAGTTTTCTTTGGTTTTAAAGGAGTTTTAAGTTTAGCATAAGATTTAATGGTGAGTGTAGTCGGTCTGAAGACACCTTCTGCAACCAAAGGTGTTTCCGTTGCACCGGTGTCTAGTTCTGCTCCGGTGTCGGTAGATAGCTGCGTCGGCCTAGTAGACTCCACTTGGGAATCTGCAGCTGTCTGGGGTTCCAGCTCTGCGGTCGTCAGGGGCTGCGTAGGCACCTCACTGAAAACCAGAGAACCGGCGACAGGCCCAGCTGAGGCTTCGGTGTCTGGCTTATTCCTAGGCTGCCTGTCCTTATCCTTGCGTATTTTAAGAATGGCGGTCGTCGGCTGCTCTGACGGCATGATATAATTAAATTTCCTACCAAAGTAATGCCGTGCGAAGTCAAAACAGCGTTTGATAGTTCGTTTATTAAACCTAGCCTAAAACTGACAACCTGTGACGTTGTGGTCTGGGCCTAGGCAAGGAATACAATAGGAATGGAAGTCCTTATGAGGTATTTGCTTCCCACAAGAAATGCAATTGTTAACTTTTTCTGACATCGGACTGAGGCAAGACAATGTTCCCCAACGGGGTACTTAGCTTTACTGACGACTGCGGACTGAAATTCAATGCGGGTGAACACTCGAACATCTACATTTATGGTAGGTACAAAACTGTACTTTTGATACATTCCAACCCCAAACAATTTCAAATGACTGCCAGGATGATAGGGTCTACCTTTTAGACACCTGTTTACTAAGGATGTACAACAGATAGTAATGGAGGGAAGAAAGCCTGCTGCTAGAAAATCACATATTAGCAGATGGAAATGGTTTTCTAGTTGGTGCCAGCAATATAACCAGCAGCCATTCAGGCTAGTGTTTCTCTGGTTTTACAATATTTGTGTGAGCCACTTTCATGTGGTCTGACTTATTCTTCTGTCAAGGTTCATTCGACAGCCATTTCAGCATCTCTGCCTGTGCATCCCCTTCTGTCAAGACATTTCTCTTGTCAAACTATTTTTAAAGGGGTTTTTCATAAGAGACCTCCAAGAAAATCAGTGGCTTCTCCTTGGGGTCTTAATATTTTGTTAGCACCTGCTCTGTTTGAACCAGCTCATCTGGCTGACTTGAGGTTCTTAAAATGGAAGACAGTTTTACTGGTTGCTCTGATGTCTGCAAACTCATATGGTGGGTCAACCTTGTATCATTTTCCACAAAGACAGGGTTTCCTTGAAAACTCATCCTCCTTTTATACTTAGAGGTATCCCAGTTACTTTAAACTAAACTGTCCATCTCCGTGTCCTCTTTCCCGAACTCCAAAATGAGCGAGAAAGGATACTTTACATCTTGGATGTCCATGGATAACTTTGGTACTATCTTCACACAACAAAATCTTTCAGAACTTATAATTGGTTTTTCATTTCTTGTGAAAGTAAGAAAAAGGGACAACTTGTGTCAAAGCAGATTATTTCCAAATTGCTGTCTTGGGCTATTAGCTTTTTTTCTCACCACAGCAAAACTATTCCAGGCAGGGTTAAGGTACATTCTGCCAGGGCCTTGACTTCATCTATAGCTTTTTATAAAGGGTTAGACTCTAGAAATGTCCCAGCAGCAGCAGCAACTTGTTCATCTGTACATTTAGGCACTACAAGCTAGATTCCTTCCCCAGGCCTAGGTCAGGCTTTTCTAGTACCATTCTCCACTGGTTCCTGGACCCTTCTCATTCCACCTCCCAGTTGTTCTAGGCTATGGTAATCTACCCATATAGTTTAGGCTACTGCAGCAGTAATCAGTATGAAGAACATAATACAGCTGTGTAAGCAAACTTGCCCTAAGAGTAGATAATTAAATGATCACTGCCGCACTAGCCACATCTTCTCTTCTTCTTTCGGCTTTTCCCGGTTAGGGGTCGCCACAGCGGATCACTGTCCGCTTATGATTGGCAGTGGAGTTTTACAGTGTCGAGTTGCCAGCCCGGTGCCCAACCTTCCACAGAAGGCACCCACATGCACACACTCACGCCTAGGGCCAATTTAGTGTGTCCAATCCAACCTACAGCATGTCTTTGGGATGTGGGAGGAAACCGGAGCACCCAGAGGAAACCCACGCGACCACAGGGAGGACATGCAGACTCTGCACAGAAGGCACCCCAGTCGAGGATCGAACCGGAGAATCTTGCTGTGAGGTGGCAACACTAACTGCTGCACCACTGTGCCAGATCTTCTCTCCATCCCCTGTTTTGGTGGGTTTTTTTTTTTTTTTTTGGTCAGGGTGTTGGCATTTTATTTTTCATGTTCCTAGCAATGTCCTCCTAGAGCTCAGCCTCCCTCTCTCAGTTGGCATAAAAGCTGTGAAGGGCTTGGTGCCCAAATCTGTCTTTTTAGTCACCTCAGCTTGAAATGACTAATGGTTTGGGTGCATGGAAGGTACCCTGAAGTTTTGGAAGCTGGCTGGCTGTTATTTCTTATGCAGGATGTAATCCGTATAGCTTAGGCTACTGCAACAGTGATCATCCAAACATGCTGTTGTAGTACGTTTGTGTGCTTAGGGAAGCAAAAGGAATTGAAAGAGCCCATTAGGGTTTTTCTTCCACAGTCACCGAGGTGAAGTTTCCTAGACTTCTTGGTTTGCTTCTACACATGTCAACGTAAAGGATTTTTTTCAAAATTGTGGGTTCCAAGGAAAGAAAGTAAGGTGGCAGGAAAAAGAATGCGGAGTAATTAAGCAGTAACTCACAACTGAGTATGGGTAAGTCCAGCATTACCCACACTCAGGAGTGGGCTATTGCTGTTATACAGTGACCCTTATTTAAGAAAGAAATTGCTTACCTTTCTTAAGTAATGCCTATGTATAACAGCATTGTAGTGTTCCTCTGTGTTCTTCTGCCTTTTCTGATGCACTGCACATGCATTTCGGACTTTACTTTCCTATGCTTGAACAGTACATTAGTGCTTTTCAAGAGAAGCAATAGAGAAAGGAGCATCTCCGTTGCTGCTGTTTTTTGACTGCTACCCAGTGCAAGAAACCTGGACAAAGCCCAGCACAATGATGGGGGGGGGGGGCAAAGGTCCAAAAATGGGGACAGATTGTATGCTATTATAAACTTAGAACTTATGGGAACAAGCTGTTTTGTACTAGCATGCATTTTCTGAAGGATATGAAGCTTAAACCTAAGTTGTCTGTCATTGTTTAATGACTTCCATTCCTAGGGGTTTGCAAGAAAACTTTTTTTTTTTTTTTAATGAGGAAAAGACCAGAACTATGAGGCATAAATCTGGACATTTTGTGAATATCTGGACAGTTGAGAGGTGAGTCTGCTAGGATTTTAGGGGGAGAGCACAAAAATGCAAGGAAAATCGGGTACCTTTCTGTTTCATTACATTTGCAGACTGTATCCGATTTTTCTGTATTTTACTATGCCCTCCATACCAGTCTGAATGCTCAATGGTACTTTAGTGACTGGACTTTTTTTGGTTGGGCTGTCCAATCAGCTTGCACTTTTTGAATGGCAATGAGCTGTTATTGTATAATCATGATTATTCTACTGAAACTATGCAAAGGAAAGCAGTTTTTCATGATGCAGTGAAGTGGTGCATGAGAGAGTTTTAAACTTAAACTATTGTATCCAGCCTGTTTCATAATGAGCCTTACTGGAGGAGCAGTCGTATTATACATTTTTAAAGAGAGTTTTAAACTTAAACTATTGTATCCAGCCTGCTTCATAATGAGCCTTACCGGAGGAGCAGTCGTATTATACACTTCTAAAGATGCAGAAATTAAGCACTGTTCAATGTTTCATGAGGGAGGTGAAGGCAACAATTGCAACTCGCAAAAGAAAAGCAACTTTTCCTCCCAGTGTTTAAAAGATGAAATTTAGCAAGACAGAAAACTTATGCAGTGAATCAGAAAGGCAGTAATACAGAAAAGTTCTAGACAAGACAGGAAGATTACCTGTAAGTGAAGTCTGACTTAAGCTGCTGACTCTACTCCTCAAGAAACTTCTGGGTGCCTGATCACTTGGGTAGTATGATACATCTGAACTGAATTTAGGTGCATTATTTGTTCTACTAAAGTTTTGCTCTTGAAAAAATGCATGTATAAGGGTCTGAGGACTCACTGATTTCAATGTAATTACAGTTGAATCCTTATGTATAGCAGCTGGTATAGTTTTAATGTGTAGCATAACAGGTATATAAAGCTTTAAGTGTATAGTGGTGTTTCCCCTTTACGATTCAATATTTTAAAATAGTCTTTGTGTCTACACCACTGATACCATTAAGGACAGTATCCTGTAAGAAATAAGTTGTCTTCTTCTGCCTCTCTGGCCAGGCAGAGGAATTTCTTGGTTCATTGAACTCGAGAAACATAAAAGACAACCCCCGGGATTCAAGAAGCTCAGCGCAAGGATGGTTTTAGCCTTGCGCTGAGCGACCTCACTACAGCAGCTCCATATGAATATGTATGAGGGTGTGCTGCCACACCCTCGACGTGCACAGGAAACGTGTGCAAGTGCTCTACGAGGCGAAAGCATGCCCCGAAACTTGCAAAACATACTATACCTACTAGTAGAGCCTGCCACTAATAGTAAGTCAGTGTCCGTGGATACCGAAATGTATGCTAAGCATACAAGAGTGTCCACGAACAGTGAAATAAAATCGAAGTAGTAAACACACAAGCATGTAGTGGAATGTAGAGCCCTGTCCCTAGAACTGTCACAATTAAATTCCCTGTCCCTATGTCCCTATTATACATTCGAATTGCAGCAATATCGAAGGTGTAAGCAAAGCACAGCATGCCTGCACGTCGCTTCCCTCCGCCGAGCGTAGCTTACACATCATATTCATTCAAATAGAGAAAAACATGCAGAATCAACGTAAGTGTCAATAGTGTAGTGTGTAGAGCATCCGCCTATCAAACAGGCATTCACGGTTCGAGCTCAACAACAGCACATATTTTCCATGTGGAATGAATGTCGTTTTGCTGTAAAACCGATATGAGTATTGCATGAGATATTTAACTTAAATATAATTCAAGCAAAGTGGCACTGTCATAATGAATAAGGTACTAGTAAGCGGGTGTAAGCACAAATAAGCAGCAGTAAAAAA
>NC_056749.1:377333729-377351229 GCF_019279795.1 Protopterus annectens
CATATGCAGACACCCATAGATCCATATGTTGTGAGATTTATATCTATATATATATATATATATATATATATATATATATAGCAAAATATAAATATACATGTATGCATACATATACAGATATATCTGTATATAGTAATGTAAATAGATATATGTGACTGTAAATATACACATGTATATAGCTAGGATGTGATACAGCAGTTACGAGTAACATATGTTCACAGGCAATGCATATGGGGGTGAGGGGTCCAGTAAACAAACATGTAACACGTAGCATCAACCCCCCACCCCCCCGGCTATGCCGGTGAGACATACAGATACACAATAAAGGTAAACACACCACTGCTTCCCAGACCACTGGCAGGATACTACCAGTGTGAGATACCTGCCAGGTCTAATCTTGAAACATAGACATCGATGTCTCTTGTGGGACACCAAAAATTAATGATCAGAGGCAGTCCCGGTAATGACTTATCAAACCAGTCTCTAGATGTACACAGACCAGTAGGTTGTGCAAGCCTGATAACCCATGGGTTAACACAATATATGACATGTGTCCTGACACTGGGGAGTAGGCAATGTGTAGTGGTGTGTTTATACCCCACCTACACCCACAGTAAGGATGAGTGCTGTAGAGGAGTGGCAGGTGGGGGAACTATGGGTATGCAATTTTGGGCCTAGGCGTGCAGGTGTTAGCTGGTGCAGTCGTATTAGGCCCGCCCAGGGGATGTAAGTAATATTCCGAAATGACATATCTGATGCCCGTACCTCTCAGCCCCTAAGAGCACATCCACTGGACAGGACATAAACCATTGGGGAACAAATAGGGACCATACCTCTGAACTGTCCCCAATTTCCAGAGACGTCCCAGATTTCCACTCTGTTTCTAACTCTGCCTCACTTAATCCCTCATAACGCTAGTGACATTTGGAGGAAAGGTGGTGAATTACACATAATGAATAACGACAACAATTAAGAGTTATAAACATCATTTACCTCAGAAATTGTGTATGAATTCATATGCTCTGAGTCTGTCAATGTGTCAGGTTAATAGCACCAATAATTTAAATGCATCCCTGATGTTGTTATGCCATGTCCCTGATTCAGTTTGTATATTTCCCTAACCGTATGAGAGGTCTGATAGGGACAGAAAGCACATATTCCTCTGACAACCTTAGAAAGATGATAGAGTATTAGGTATGCAGTAGCATGACTCGGCTGAGATGTGGGTTCCAAAACCCAGTTACTTGTTTGTATTGAAGAGTGTCAGTTCCTGTGTATTAGCCAGACGGGTGCAGATTGTAAGAGTAACACACCAGTAATATGAATCAAACTCTGGATAGGCCGCAGATTCCTTACAGTCGAACAGCATGCTGTTGCCTAATGGGCAGCCATTCCCAATACTGTAGGCATGTAATCCGATGCAATAGGCATCACAAGGTAATATCATAGTCCTCACTCCCACGCAGGGGCATGAATGCTGGATGCAAACACCAAATGCAGTGCATTTGCAAGTGCAGGAGCAAGCAGGTGTAAGCCTATTTGGCCACCAGTATGCGAGTATTACACTGGTAAAGCAATGTAGAGGCTGAGTGTAAGAAACTGTAACCAGAGGTTAGCATTGCTTAGCACCGTGCAAACCCATGCACACCCGCTCACAGCTGCTTTAATGTGCCTTAATCACACCGTATCCAATGGCCTTGTTCTGCCCAGCAACAAAATAAATGGCCTCTGCAAGGCTTGAAACCAGGACCATCCACACACAGCTATTGTGATTTACCACTAAGCCATGGCAGATATACAGACATCGGACCTTATCACAAACATATCATCCAGCACAGTTATTCAACAGTATAAGAAATGTATTCCATCATGTAGATGGATGTGTGAGTGTTTATGTCCAGCATATAGATACATACATATATATAGATATATTAGGAACATCCCATGTGATAACAAAGCATTACAAAGGAATGAAAAGGGAAACACCAGCAACGCCTGTATTATGTAGTGGTGTCATCCTATGTAATATCAAGACTCCCACAGATAGACATGTGTCAGTCATACATGCAAACATTTGCACATTAGCCATATATATCACTCTGTGCATGTTATTTACATTAACACAACAGTTCCTGTCCAATCATTATGTGAGAACAGTACTCTTGCAAGGTGCTGTGTGCGACATCATCATCATCATGATAAAGGTAAATGGGGTAACCATAGAGGGACCGGTAGTGTTATGTGCACAATGGGGTCGTCCACATCAAATGTACCTGGAACATTTAGGAGTTGTGCATACTAGGATAGTGCGCCTGAGAGACAGGGGTCAGGACAACTGGAGTATGTTGTGATGCATATTAAAAGGGTTACATGTTTCCAGTGGACACGTGTGTGAAATGGACAGCTATGTATGGGGCAAATGTTGTTCTAGGGAACTGACTGGCCTTTTGTTTCCATAGGGTGAGAGTGGGATGTGGAGGAAGGAGAGTAGGTATGCTCGTGGAGGATAGATAGGGTAGGATGACAGACAAGACAGCATACAGGGTTGGTATGTGACACATGGGGGGATGCACTTCGGACGGGGAGGGGTGTTCGGCATTCACAAGCCCATGAGCCCCCAGATGGAAACAGTGAGGTGGAGGTCCCCAGCCATGGGCAGCCACCACTGCACCAAAACAGCTGCAGAGGTGGCAGTGCTGGGGGCTGTCTAGAAGGGGCAGCCTCACCCTGTAAATGTAACACTCTGCCCTTGAGCTGGCGTATCTGGTCTCGAAACCCCTTATTGAGCCCCCTAAGCACCACATCCGGGACTGTATGACAGCGGACATGTTCCTGTCTGTACCTGCTCCCAGGGGGACAAGCCCCATCCTCAGTGGCGGTACCACCAGAAGGTGGTGCAGAGCCAACAGAGGTGGAGGTCCAAGGCTGGGCCCCAGATGTGCTGGTACCCAGTGCCGTGGCCAGCTGAAGTGGGACAGGAGGTTCTCCCGGGACCTCCAAACCCATACAGCCCACGGTGTTGCAGTTTAAACACAGATATGGCTTAGTAATAGTCACCAGCATTCAGGATTACTTCCAACAGCATGCATAGATATGACCATCAACCCAACACAACAGATGGTATACATTTGCAGAGGGAGCACAACACTATAAATACTGCATGACATCTGTACAACTTGTAGAAGACTTGTGACTGCAGCTATGAACAGTAGCCCATTATTGGCATGTCACTGAGAACCCCAGACAGTGTCTGTCATACCACTGTTTCATGTGACATATGTCCAGTCAGGGATGCGATGTCAGTAACTCATCACTATCACCATGTACTGGCTGCAATCATCACTATCACCATGTACTGGCTGCAATCCTCATACTATGCTCCTGCTGTTTACAGATGTGTGTTCAGTGAGTAACACAGGAAACAAATGGTTCCACACACTTACCAGTCCACAGATGGCCCTACAGATGGGGGTCCCTCACAAACAGAGCACTGTCTTGTCAGTTTTAAAACATGCAGAATAGCCATTACCACACACAACTTGTTAAACAGGCAGTTGTCTCAATGAACCATAGCTACACTTACATGCTGTAGTCCTGTCCGGCACATCACCCTCCTGTCTTTAGGCTATTTACCACTGTGTATGTTTGTGGAACATCCAGATATCATCTGTGATGCCATTTACCAAACACCAGATCCAGGTACCACTCACAGCGACTGTCATGGGCAAACACCAACATGATGTTCCTAGATATTGTACTGTGTTTTCATAGTTTCATGGTTTAGTACTAGGCTATCTGCCCTGGGGCATTTATAAGCCTAGCCATAGTGATGTGGCTTTTGCCACCCCATGTAATGGTACAAAAGTGTACAGAATAGATTTAGAATACTGTGCCTCTGTCTAGTAATGACACAGTGAAGACCCCCTTACATAATAGAATTAGTTTACTGTGCCTCTGTCTAGTAGTGAGACTGAGATGACCCCTGGGGTAAACCTACAATCTCCCATCCACTTGTCAAGATTTCTCCTGAAGAGAGTCAGTGAGGGGCTCTGCCTAACATGAACTGAGATTCTGTTCCAGAGTATGGGAAGCCTCTGAGTTATGAATATGTCCCGCCAGCATGTCCTATTCATATTCGTGCTGAGGTTTAAATCTTTAGCTCTCGTGGTTCTGATGGATTTGGATTTTTTGAGGTGGAGCATGTCCATCAATTCCTGATTGGACATGGCCTTGTACGTCAGGCACAGATCACCACTGAGTAGGCGGTATGCTACTGAATAGAGCTGGAGTTTCTTTAGTCTGGCAGCATATGCCATATGTTGGAGACCCTTGATCCTCTTGGTGAGGTACTTTTGGAGTCCCTCTAGCTGTTGCAAGTGCCAGGTGAGGTACATACCAAATGGGGCATTGTACTCAATCATGGGCCTGATAAGGGAGGAGTATAGGGGTACAATGACCTCCTTTGATCTGGATGTGAATCCCTTCATGATAAGGTGGGCAAGGTAGAAAGTCTTTCTAACCACTTTGGCAACATGGGTGTCAAATGAGAGGTCACTATCGACTTGGGTCCCCAGGTCTCCGATTACTTTTTCCGTACTCAGTGGGTTACTGTCTATGTGATAATTTGTGGGTACTTTGTTTTTCCCAAAGGGGATGACTATACATTTTTTGGCATTTAGTTTAAGGCCATGACTCCGGCACCAGTTGTCCGTTTCAGTGAGGCCTTTCTGTAGGATGTATGTGTCAGCTGGTGTATCGACTATGGCGCCTAGTTTGCAATCATCTGCGAACTTTGTCAGCCACAACTCTCCCATGTTTGCTTTCACATCTGAGAAATAAATGCCGAGCAAGAGGGGTCCCAGGACAGAGCCCTGTGGGACACCACTTGTGACTGGCTTTGAGTCTGACATGGCTCCAGCAATTTTGACTTTATGGGTTCTATCCTTTAGCCAGTTTGGAACCCATCTTGTGACATATGGATTTACATTTAAGCTGTTGAGCTTGTCTATGATGCCAGAGTGGGGTATTGTGTCGAAAGCTTTAGCCAAGTCCAGGTAGGCTGTATGGACTGCTTTGCCCTCGTCAATGGCTCTAGTGACTGTTTTGAAAAAGTCAACCAGGTTCAGAATGCAGGATCTGCCCTTTACAAAGCCGAACTGGGTGGGATCAAGTGTCTGTAAGTCCCCAATGTCTCTGTTTATGAGTTCCATAATGATTCTTTCCATAGCTTTGCAGACCAGGCTGGTTAAGCTTATGGGGCGGTAGTTACCAGGGTCTGTAGAGGTGCCTCCTTTGTGGAGTGGGACTACTGTTGCTGTACGCCAGTGTTCAGGTACATATCCTGTAGTAAGGCTAAGGTTAAATAGCATTTTTATGTGCGGGTTTAGCTCCTCTTGGAGTTCACGTAGCACGCAACCCGGGATACCGTCAGGTCCCATTGATGCTGTGTTTTTAGCTTTGCTGAGGACGGTTCTCACCTGGACATCTGAGATGACAGGGAAGTTACATTCAGCTGGGATAAGTATTTCTTCTTTTGGGGGTGAGGGAGGGGAGAAATTTTCACTGAACCTGTCTGCCAGAATGTTGGCAATATCTGTGGGTTCAGTGTATTTTTTGCCATTGTGAACTAACTCTGAACATATCTGAGGGTTTCTGCCCAGGTTTCTAACATAGCAGAAGAAGGCCTTGTGGTTATCTTTAGTGTCCATAGCGATTTTTATCTCAAAGTTGGCCTTTGATGTTTTTATGAGAGAACGTAGCTTTCTACTAGTGCTGATCAGAGATGCCTTCTCTTTATGGGATTTTGCTCTGTCGTGCAGTAGCTTCCTTCCTTTGTTATACAATTTGTTTATGGCTGGGGTCCACCAGACAGGACGCCTGCCCTTGGTGGAGAGGGTCTTGGTTTTATTTGGGATTGCATGATCCATGCATTCTTGGAGATGTCCGTAGAAAGCATTTGTGAAGGATTCTGCATTGTGGGATGTGGTTTCCACTGGCCCAGTGGGCTTAAAGGATACCATCTCAGATGTTCTTCATCTCACATTGCTGCAGTCCTTACATATGGGGTAGTCCGCTGTCCTCGGTCGGCCCGAATACCAAAGTATTAGGCTGACGTCGGTCAAGGCGCTTAAAACTGACATCAAGACGTCAGGGTACAAAAGCGCATGACCGACGTCATATCCTCAGTCTTTTTTGCCGCATGGTCCGATGCAGAAGCAGCGTTGCAAGTGCCGTTCGGGCGTTGAAATTTTTCGAGTTCGAGTTTCAGACCGAATCCAAGTTGGCTAAGTACCCGTTGGGGAATATTTTGGTTTTTCTTGCCTCAGTGTATTACGGATGTCAGAAAAAGTGAATAATTGTATTTATTGTGGGAAACAGATACCGCATAGGATTATCATTCTTTGTGCATTCCTTGTTTGGGGCCTGAGCACGACGTAGTCGGGTGTTGCTTTGTGCTAGGTTTAAAGCGCACTATTGCGAAGGTTAGATTGTGCTAGGCTGGTCTTGAGCGGTGCAATTATAATATGCCGCCGGATTCTCCGGCGCTTCCGCGAAGAAGCGCAAAGACAAAGCGGTTAAACCCAGGCAAGATGAGTCGTCCGTTCGGACGCCGGTTCTTTAGAGGTTTCAGTGGAACCGTGGTTCCATGGAGGCTTCTCTGGAGTCTCAGGGGGAGACTTTGATTTTGCAGGATGTGGCCTCTCACGAGGCAGGTCAGGCTGAAGGGGCTTCTCAGGTTTCTGTACTCCCCTCCCTTCCCAGGGTGGTTAGGCCCTCTCCTTCTGTTTCCAAGGCTTCTTCCAGAGGCAGGCCAGGTTTGGCTTCTGTTGGTGTCAGTCCTAGTTCAGCAGCGTCTGTGCCTAAGAAGCACATGCTTAAAATGGCAGAAGATTTGATTACTCTGATTAGAGGTTCTTTGCCCCCTCCTGATAAGAGGCCTAGGGTGGAGCCAGAGTTGGAAAGTTTTGAACAGGCTTCGATGTTTCAGAGTCTTCGGCTGAAGACTTGCAGGAGTATACACCTTACTCTGATTCTGATGCAGAAGATTCCACTCCTCCTGCTTCTCCTCCAGAGGATTTTTCTTTTTCAGAGACTCTTCATTCTATGAGGGAACATTTTAAGTGGGAAGGTCAGGACTTCTCTGATTCACGGAAAAGGCTTAGGAATTTTGTTTTTACCTCATCATAGACCCTTAGCTATACCCCCTGTTCTGGATGTTGTGCAAGATGTATTTTCAGAGGCTTCACTTAATCCTGATTCTCTGCCTCCTGCTCCTGTTAAACCGGATAGGTATTACAGGGTGCCTGAGGCTCATAAATATCTCTATAAGAGTCCTAGGGCAGACCCAGAAACTGTTAGTCAGGGACCTAAGGGTGTCAAGGCCTCTGTTGTAAAGAATCCGGTACCTCTAGATAAAGAGGCCAGAGCTTTGGATAGATGGGGAAAGAAGGTCTATACATCTTCTACCTTAGCAATGAGGGCTTTGAATTGCCAGTTTCATATGTTGAAATATCAAAATTTTCTTCTTTCGCAATTGAAATCTAAGGTGGATGCTCTGGCAGAAGGAATTGACTGTAAAGAATTACAAGATTTGGTGCATGTCTCTGAACAGGTGGGTAAGCATTCTTTACAGTGTGGTTTTGATGCTTTGCAGGCCTCTTCTAGGGTGGCTGCCACTGGTTCAGTTCTTCAGGCACGCCTGGCTTAAGGATCAGAATTTATCTGACCATGTTAAGACAAGGATTTTGGATGCTCCTTTGCAGTCTGAAGTGTTGTTTGGTCCACCTGTGGAGTCAGTCTTGAAGAAATTGGAAGACAAGGCTAAGTCTATGCAGACTGTTAAGGATTTTTTGCAAGTTCAGCCTCCAAAGTTTAGTAGCAATTGGCCTGCTAAGGGTGGACGATCCTTCTTCTGATTCTCAGTCTAGGGGTAGATCTAGACATGGTAGGGGCAGAGCTCAGAGTTCCTTCAGACCTAGAACATGGAGTTCACCTGCACAGTCTTCGAGTGAGGGCAGGGGCCAGTCCTTTTAAACAGGCCCAATGACCTACCTTTTCAGCTGCCAGATTCTTCTTGCCTGGCAGCACCTTTGGGAGGACGGTTGGCACTCTTCAAGGAAAATTGGATTTTAATTACCCAAGACAAATGGGTATTGGATATCATACACCAAGGTTACAAGTTTTATTTCCATACCTTACCTCCTTTCAAAGGCATGCCAGACGTTCCTCCTCAGTAAAGACTAGAGGCTCACAAACAGATTTCTCTACTACTTCAAATAGGAGCTATACAACCGGTCCCTCTGCCAGAAGTGGGCCTAGGATTTTATTCTCGCCTGTTTCTAGTACCAAAGAAAGGGAACACGTGGAGACCAATTTTGGATTTATCTATCCTCAACACATATCTGGACATTCCCAAGTTCAAACTGTTGACGTTACAACAGCTTTTACCTCTGCTGGGCAAAGATCACTGGATGGTGACTCTGGATCTCAAGGAGGCTTACCTTCATGTTCCTATCAGGCCCAGTTGCAGGAAGTATCTGCGTTTTGGCTGGGATTTTCATTATCAGTTCTCTGCATTGCCCTTTGGCTTATCTACTGCCCAGAGTGTTCACAAAGGTTCTGGCTCCAGTGGTAGCTTTCTTCAGGCTAAGAGGAATACAAATCTATCCTTATTTGGACGATTGCCTGATTCTGGCTCAAGGAAAGGAAGAACTTCTTCATCATTTACAGTATGTGATGGCAGTGTTAAGATGCCTAGGGTATTCTGTGAACGAAATAAAGTCCAGTCTAGTACCCTCTCAGGACATGTGCTTTCTGGGTGTGAGACTGAATACAGCATCCCAGATGGCCTTTTGACCCCGGACAAACAAAAGAATCTTTCTCTTTACTTCCATCAATTGTCTCGTCAGTCCAGGCTGACTGCAAGGACAGTCCTTCAAGCCTTGGGGTTCATGGCATCTTGTATTCTGGTACTTCCCAATGCCAAACTGCATATGAGGAAGCTACAATGGTATCTCAAAAATGTATGGACAACACTGCCAAGATATGGACACTGTCATTCAGATAATACCTTGCATTCAAAAGGAATTTTTGTGGTGGGCTCAGGAATGTCACCTAAACAAGGGACTCTCTGTGACCCGACCAGAGGAGAGTCAGATTCTAACGACAGATGCCTCAGACAAAGCTTGGGGAGCTCATCTGAATGGAAAATGGGTACAAGACACGTGGCCTGCCAGACTTCAACATTTACATATCAACTTGAAGGAGATGTTAGCAGTCCAATTTGCATTGATGGCTTTCAAGGATTTACTTCTTCCAGGGCAGGTGTTGATTCAAACAGACAACACAACTGTCATGTGGTACATCAACAAGCAAGGGGACACATTCATACCCTCTATGCAGACAAGCAATGATTTTGTGGGAGACTGCTCTCAGTTTACAGCTAAATCTTCAGGCAAGGTTTCTGCCAGGAGCACAGAACTCCTTAGCAGATGTGTTGAGCAGACAAATTATGGATCCCCACGAGTGGAAATTGGATCCTCATGTATTTCAAAATTGACAGTGTTATGGGGAACTCCAGACATAGATCTGTTCGCTTCTCCACTAAATTACCAGCTGCCAAAGTTTTGCACAAAAAGGTTTCATCCCACAGCTTGGAAAGTGGATGCTCTCTCATTCAATTGGAGCAATCTTCACGTGTATGCCTTTCCACCACTGCCTCTCCTCCCAAAGGTACTCCTGAAGGTCAGACAGGACAAGCCAACCATGATTTTAATAGCTCCGGATTGGCCTCGACAGCACTGGTACCCATTACTGAGAAGTCTGGTATGGGAGCCTCCATGGCCTTTGCCTTCGATTCCACACCTGCTGTCTCAGGAGAACAGTCATTTACTCAATGTCAAACTTCACTCTCTGCATCTAACAGCCTGGCATATTCTGTTTTAAACCCTGGAGGGTCTCAGCTTCCACAACAAGTTTTGAATGTTATTTTGGAGGCCAGAAGGCCTAGTACAAGGAAAGTTTATGCAGATAAATGGAGGAGATTTTAATTTGGAGTACAGCAAAGGACCTTGATGTTTCTAAACCTAATTTAAGTGTTGCTCTTCAATACCTTACTGAGTTATTGGACAAAGGTTTGTCCTTCTCCTCTATAATGGTTCATGCTGCAGCAATTTCTGCTCACTATGACTGTGACCCACCATTATTTTCTCATCCTTTGTTTAAGCAATTCCTTAGAGGGGCAAAGAATATAAGACCCCCACGTAGAGCTCCAACTCCTGCTTGGGATCTCAATTTTGTGTTGGAGAAACTCACTCTACAACCTTTTGAGCCTGCAGCGACTGCCGAGTTGAAATATTTATCATGGAAGACTGCTTTTTTGTTGGCCATTACCTCTGCGAGAAGGGTTTCTGAGTTACAGGCCCTTATGGCGTTTGAGCCTTTCTTAATTTTCCACAAGGATAGGGTGTCTTGTACTAACCCTTCCTTTATGCCTAAAGTGGTTTCTAGTGTGGCTTTAAACCAAACTATTCATTTGCCTACTTTTTATGCAAACCCCAAAATAAAGGGAGAAGATTTTGCACACTTTGGATATACACAGACAGTTGCGATATTATTTGAGCAGAACTAAAGGGTTCAGGCAGTCTCAGCAGTTGTTTGTTTCATTTGCTTTGGGTTCTCAGGGCAAACCTGTTTCAAAACAAACTATTTCTAACTGGATTGGTTTTGTATTGCATTCTGTTATTCCCATCATGGTAAGGAGATTCCAGCTGGGATTAGGCCTCATTCCACTAGGCCTACTGCCACTTCTACAGCTTTTTTAAGGGCGGTGGCTACTAAAGATATTTTGGAGGCAGCTACTTGGAGTTCAGTGCATACTTTCTCTAAGCATTACCACCTTCCACTTTACTCTAAATCTAGGGCTGGATTTGCCACTGCAATTTTACAGGGCATTTTGGCAGCTCCTAATGCTTTATAGTTTTGCCATCCTCCCTTACCTCTGCTTTGGGATTCTACCCATATGTAAGGACTGCAGCAATGTGAGATGAAGAACATAGTACAGTTTTGTACCTACCATAAATGTAGATGTTCAAGATCCACATTGCTGCAGTCAATTACCTCCCTCCTTCCCTCTGTAGTTAGAGGTGGTTATGTGGTTTGGGTTGTAAATATTGTAAATATGGTTAGTGCAGGGGTGGTTGGTTGTTTTTTGCTGTTTTTTGGCTTTGGCCTTTCTTTTTAGGGCCTTCTGACATCTGGGGCAAGAAAAGACTGAGGATATGACGTCGGTCATGCGCTTTTGTACCCTGACGTCCTGATGTCAGTTTTAAGCGCCTTGACCGGCGTCAGCCTAATACTTTGGTATTCGGGCCGACCGAGGACAGCGGACTACCCCATATGTAAGGACTGCAGCAATGTGGATCTTCGAACATCTACATTTATGGTAGGTACAAAACTGTACTTTTTAAGGAGTGTAAAGTCGGCTTTTGAGAAGTTTTTCACTGTAGTCTTTTGTGTTGGGGGTGGAGGTGGGATATGTATATCCAGGGTGATTAGTTTGTGGTCAGATCTCACTAGTGAGGGGTATACTTCCGGTGTGGAGCACTTTGTCCCCATGTTTGTGATGATCAGGTCTAGTATATTATCTCCCCTTGTGGGAGAGGTGACTAGCTGTTCCATTGCATTTGAATTTATGAATTCCAGGAACCTTTAGGCTAGGGTGTTTGGGCTAGAATAATGCACCCAGTCTATGTTAGGGTAGTTGAAGTCTGCCAATATGATGGTGTTTGGTGAGACATTCATATCCTCCAATGTCTTCAGGAAGGCTGAATGGGGTTCCTGAGATTGGGAGGGTGGACTGTAACATGCTACCAGTTGTATAGCAGTTTTGCCTATGGTTAGTTGCACCTGGATGGTCTCTGATGCTTCATGTGTTGCCACCAACCTGGAGGTGTGGGTGTCCTTGATGAATATGGACACTCCCCCTCCCTTTTTGGTTTGGCCCGAGTTATGGGGCCGAAAAGCATGATACGAGGTATAGCCTGGTAGTGCTGAGGTGCTCTCAGGAGCCTTGAACCAGGTTTCAGTTACTGCACAGACATTGATGTTCTCCATACCGAGGAGTGCTTCGAGAGCCTGCATCTTGAGATTTAGACTTCTGGCGTTGAGTAGAATTACCCTTAATTTTTTTCCATTTTTGTTTTCTAAGGAGGGTGGGTTTGTCTTTTGAGCCTTGCCTAAAAAAGGCACTATGGGGGTGGCAAGAGCCTTAGCCAATATCCGAATGGCTATGGGAACATCATCACAGCTGTTCCACATGCAATCAGTTAGAGGAGGACTGCAACAGGTGCAGAGGCCATCACCTGAACATGACCATCACTTACAGTACACAAGCTGCTGCTGAGCAGGTGTACACCTCCACATCCACCAGTGAGTGTGTGGGAGGGACAGACAGAGGCAAAGTACATCAGAGAAGGGCTTGGAGACTAAAAGCTAAGCATCTTCTGTCACACACCTACAAGTACAGGGGTTCAAACCCCTGACTGACTAGTCATTACTATTACAAGTGCATGCAATTACTCCTTTTAAAACAAAGCTCACATGTTGGTGTGCTGTAAGAACATATGTGTGTGTTGGTGTGTGACATCTGCAACAGAGATATAGTAGACATACATTAGGTGTAGCACACATGGCTGTCCACATGAACGGATGTCATTGTCAACACAACCACACTGTCTAATGGACTGACATTGAAACTCTTTGCCAGGTCCACAAATACACTCCCAAACCACTTAGTTTGCCACACTGCAGTAATGCACAGGTACTACATGCACCACAGGGGATAACCGGAGGTTCTATGGGCTAGGGCATGTGAACATGTTTGTCATCTGTCAGTATGCCAATGGGAGTTATACTGGGAGTGACTGGGTTGGGAATATCATACCCCACTCGCAGACACAAGGTGCCACTACTGACATGCAAGTGTGCATTGCTTTATGGGTGTGTAGTGGTTGGCTGTGCAAGATGGCTGTACAAGGCTGGGTGAGGGGTAATCCTTGGCATCATGCCACCCAACAATGGTGTGCAGTGTGGTACAGGGGTGTAGTGTCTGCAATGTCCCACACAGATGGGTATTGTATGAACTGCCCTGGCATCCTGGTTACCATTGTGTATGACCATAGCTTTGCAATTCATGCCATGTCTGTGTTTGATAGTCCTTGACATGGACATTGCCTAGGATGTGCATGTCCCACAATAATGTACAATGACCTGTACAGGTGTACCTGGTTTGGCTGGCACATGTTGTGTACACAGATTGTTATCCTCCGATATGCCATTACTGGCCTGGTGTGACAGAACCTGCTTATAGTCAGCAGGTTGATCCTGCACCTGCATTGATAGCATGATACAGGTATTCCCTGTTGTCAGTGGCATCCGTCCATACAGGGCACATGTGTAAGGTATTGTATGGCCTCTGTGGATCACATTTGATGGCACCACATATGTTGCAGGCATCCAGTGGGGAACATAGTGAAGGCACATTGTCCACAATTATGTGCCTATTGTACTGCTGTACAGGGTGCCATGCCCTCTGCAGCCCACTGCAATCACACCATGCCTACTATCTGTCATCAATGTGCAGAGTATTAGCAACATAGCAGGATATTCTAGGCAAGTGTGTTTGTGTATGACACATGGGTTCAGGACATATTCCGGGTAATAGTAGGGTTGCATACTTTGTTCACCAGGCCTTTTGCCAGATGTAGGGTTATGGCTTGCCAACACAGTCCCTTGGCTGACTGACATCTGTACTCCTCGTGAGGTGGACATTGTGACATATAAGATGGACACCATATAGGAAAACTACAAAATCCACTCCCGAACATGTCCAGTGGTTAGACACTCACAGCCACCTCCACACAGACTCTGACAGTCAAACACACACACACCTGCCATGTCCTGGAATAGAAACCCTACCTAACTAGTGTATCACACTACAGCATTACGCAGTTGCAGCACACGCTAAGGAGAATACTGGGTTACAGCACAAAAAAAAGCATTGTTCTTGTCTCAGGCAGATGGACAGACACACACACACGCACACACAGTTGGTCTCTCTTGGAATGGAACCCCTGCCTAACTAGTCTTATCACACTACAGCAATACGCAGTTACAGCATGCTTTACGGAGAATACTGGGTTACAGCAGTCCTAGAGGTGTATTTCTAGGTGGGTGACATCAGCAGGATTGCCAAAGGTGGTCATGTGAATTGTAAAGAGTGTGCATACTCTGAAAAGCATTGTTCCTGACTCAGGCAGACAGAGACATACACACACACACACACACACACACACACACACACACACACACACACACACACACACACACAGCTGGTCTCTCTTGGAATGGAACCCCTAGTTAACTAGTTTATCACACTACAGCAATATGCAGTTATAGCATGCTTTACGGAGAATACTGGGTTACAGTAGTCCTAGAGGTGTTTTTCTAGGTTGGTGACATCAGCAGGACTGCCAGAGGTGGTCATGTGGGTTTAAAGAGTGTGCATACTCTATAAGCATAGATCTGAAGTAGGAGATTCATTTGTCTGCAACCTGTGGGTTATGGATCCGATATCGGATCCGAACCGGCATGGTTTACCAGCTATGGATCCAAGCTCTCAGCTCCTCCCCTCACCCATAATGCCCTGCTCTACCCTCATGACCTCAGATCTCGTTTGCCGCGCATGGTGACCAGGTTGTGTTTTTCCAGCTCTCCAGCTAAGTGATATTTCTAGTATCTAAAGTGCTTAAATTTGAAAGTTTTTGTTAAAGTTGTGTGAAAGTGTAGGTTTCCCTCTTATATTATTACTTTTTTAGTGTTTAAAACTTAATTTTAATATCCCTCCCCTCGCTGGTAGCGTAGTGTGTGTTTGGGCCTGTGAGTGGTTTTTGTTACTTTACTTTTATTAGTTCTAGTAACATTGTTTGTTTGCTTTTGGGATGTCTGAGCAGCCCAAAGCTGTATTTTCTAAGTGCTCCGAGTGTGGCCATAAGCTTTCCCCAGCTGATGGCCACACTCAGTGTGTGTTAGATGCCTGGGGGTTGAACACCTCACATCTGGATGTTCCATTTGTGCAGGGTTCAACCCCAGGGCATTGAAGGAGCGGAGGTCCAAGCTTGTCTTGGCGGGTCTCTTGCCGCCGGACTCGGCTCCGGCCCCCGCTCCCTCGGGTAACCGTTACCATGGTTGTCCCTCTCCGGCTCCCCTCCTCCTCCTGGGACTCAACCTCCCTTTAGTGGTTGGAGGAGAGGAAGCTAGGAAGAAGGACCGGAGGGAGAAGCACCATAAGCGGCGGGCCGAGACCTCTGTTTCGGCCCGCCAGCCAAGCGGGCTTCTCCCGGCCTCCTGTCTGCTGGCTCTCCCCTCCTCGGCTCTGGTCTCCAGCATGTTTTCACGGGACCGGAGGAGGAGGAGACCCGACCTCCGTCGAGGCTATCGAGGAGGCACTCAAGGCCTACCTCGGTAGCCTGGTCGAGATCAACTTATAGCCTGTCGGACGCTGATCTGGACGGATGATGAGAAGGTTCATCCAGGCCCAGATGCAGATGGGAGTGCTCTTGCCTCCCCCTCTGGGGAGCTCGACCCCTTTTCAAGCCAATTGCTCCTTCTCCGACCCGCTACCGGGTTCGGAGCAGTTGAGCCGAGCAGCCGGGCGGGGTGGGTCGGCGCCGATAGTACTTGGTACCGGATCCGACCCTGCCCTCGAGTGCATCGGATCCGACCTCTCGAGCCTGGATCCGAGCCGGATCCGGGGATCAGTGCTCCTTCGGCGCCGTCTGTGTCGGGCGCACTGTCGCCGGATCCACTCTCGGATCGAGGGAGCCGATTGTCGGATCCTTTGGTGGTCGGCTCCCCGGCTTTTGATGTAGTGGAGAGGGCCCTGTTGAGGGTCTCCGGACCCCGGCACTTGTTTCGGCTCCGTCCGCCTCCTCTGCACTGGGTCAGGCTTCCACCATCAGGCCCTTGGGACAGCCCGCTCCTGTGCCCCAAGCTGTTCCCCTGGAACAGGTTACTGTTTGCGAGGAGTCCTCTGACAGCCCCCCAGAGGATGTTCCTCACAAGCATACGTGCAAAAGGAGGCACATTGACTCCCCCGAGTCTCTCACGGAAGACACGGATTTGGAGGAAGGGGAAGGCTCCCCATGGTCACCCCCCGAGGATGTCTCATTTGGAGACATCATGGAAATGCTCTGCATAAGGGGGGGGTGGTCTGCCCCCAAGTCTTCCTCGGACGAGTCCGTGTTCTTGGAGGCATTTGAAGCGGGCCCGTCTACCTCTTGGGTGTCCCCTCCTGCCGACCCCCTGGTGGACCTCATTACCACCAGGGCGTGGAAGGAACCGGACACCGTGGAGCCAATCCCTAAAAGGCCCGACCGGATCCTCAGTCCCCCGGCTGACCGTGCCCATTGGAGTAAGGGGCCTCCGGTAGATGCCATGTTGATGGCGGCGGCCACCAAGAGGGAACTTGCTCAGGAGAGTCCCTCAGTCCATCCCCCGAGCAAGGAGTCTCGGATGATGGACCGCTTGGGGAAGCGGATGTTTAGTTCAGCGACCTTCTCGGTAAGGGCGCTGAACTACCTGGCACATGTGATTAGGATGCAACGCGATCTTATTAAAGAATACGCTGCATCTCCCCCAGAGTCCATGTCGGAGGAGGACAAAGTGCTGCACTCCACCCGCATGGCCACTCTCAGGTCCGTTACCAATACCTCTATGCGGCTACCCTCCCATGCTACGGAAGGCGCCGCTAGAGCCGCAGGGGCAGGTCTAGTTACTAGACGTCAGGCCTGGCTCCATCATTGCGATTTCTCAGAGCCCTTCAAAGCATCATTTGCGAGCGCCGATGGTTCTGCCCTCTTTGGCAAAACTGTTCGCGACACTTTGACCCAGAGCGAGAAGGACGGAAGACGCTGTCTGCCGTCGGAATCCGCTTCTCTGCACCCCAGAGGCCCTATTCTAGGAACCAAAAGGGTCAGAAGAAGATGTGGTTCCGAAGTCGCAGCAATCCCAGCCTGCTCCGGACAACCAGTCCTTCCGTGGCAGAGGAGGACAGGGAGGGCCGCCCTAGAGGCAGAGGGGCTCCCAGGAACTTCGGGTCCAGAGAACCCTTCTCTGAGCGGCCCAGCGCAGCAACCCTGAGGGTTGCCGGCTGCTCCACTCTGGAGGCAGTCGGGGGCGTTCGAGCACCTAGCGGCATGGGAGTCCATAACATCAGACCGCTGGGTTCTCCAGATCATATCCAGAGGATACCGTATCCCCTTTCGTCACTTGCCAAAATTGAAGTCCCTCCCGACGTTCCACCCGGTCAGCGGGAGGCGCTTTGGCAGAAATTGGCCATCTGCTAAAGAAAAGAGCCATCCAGCCCGTCCCCAGACCAGATCGGATCAGGGTTCTACTCCAGGTTCTTTTAGTGCCAAAAAGACGGGGATCTAAGACCAAT